>NC_041386.1:559653280-559678149 GCF_002162155.2 Triticum dicoccoides | reverse complement strand
CTGTTCATCCCATCGATCGGCTTCAGTTAGCAGCAGTAGCCAAGGAATCGCTCGATCGGGTTCAATTAACAGCCATTGATCGATCGCTCGGGTTCCGTAACGCGTAGCCTACAGTGCAACCGCTCGAGTTCAGTTAGAGCCCAACGCCTCGCTCGGGTTCAGTTAGAGCCAACGCCTCGCACACACACACGTACGTGTACAAGAGAAACACGCATCGCTCGGCCCCCGACCTCTCACCGTAACCGGGAACTCCCCAAAATTTTCCTCCCCCTCGCTTCTACCACGGTTTTTTCCGTCATGGACGGCCCAAAGAATGTCATGCAGCTGCGTCTCCAGCCCGCCCAAGACGAAAAGCCCATTTTCTGTCATGATTTTTTTTCATAGAAGTAGGAGCCCACCACATCTATGATGATACCGGGTTTTGTCACAATTATCGTCATAGAAGTGTCATATGTATGACAGGAAAAAAATTCGTTCGGCCCAAAATGTCATGGATGTGTCTTTTTTTTGTAGTGATACCAGCAAAAGAAAAAGGTTTTCTATGATTTAAGAAATTACTTCTGGGATGACCCACACCTTTATAAAGAAGGAGTAGATGGTGTTATTAGACGTTGTTTACCTGAGCATGAACAGGAACAGATCCTACGCAAGTGTCACTCCGAGGCTTACGGAGGACACCATGATGGAGATAGAACTGCACATAAGGTATTGCAATCCGGTTTTTATTGGCCTACTCTCATCAAGGATGCCCGTAAGTTTGTCTTGTCTTGTGATGAATTTCAAAGAATTGGTAATATTAGTAGACGTCAAGAAATGCCTATGAACTATTCACTTGTTATTGAACCATTTGATGTTTGGGGCTTTGATTATATGGGACCGTTTCCTTCCTCTAATGGGTATACACATTTTTTAGTTGCTATTGATTATGTTACTAAGTGGGTAGAAGCTTTTCCAACTAGTAGTGCTGATCATGACACCTCCATATCATCCACAGTCTATTGGTCAAGTAGAAATGAGTAATAGAGAGCTTAAATTAATTTTGCAAAAGACTGTTAATAGATCCAGAAAGAATTGGCCCAATAAACTTGACGATGCATTATGGGCCTATAGAACTGCATATAAAAATCCTATGGGTATGTCTCCATATAAAATGGTTTATGGAAAAGCATGTCACTTACCTCTCGAACTAGAACATAAGGCATATTGGGCCATAAGGAGCTCAATTATGATTTCAAACTTGCCGGTGAGAAGAGACTATTTGACATAAGCTCTCTTGATGAGTGGAGAACCCATGCCTATGAGAATGCCAAGCTGTTTAAAGAAAAAGTTAAAAGATGGCATGACAAAAGGATACAAAAGGTGAGTTTAATGTAGGTGATTATGTATTGTTATACAACTCTCGTTTAAGATTTTTTGCAGGCAAACTCCTCTCTAAATGGAAAGGTCCTTACGTTATCGAGGAGGTCTATCGTTCTGGTGCCATAAAAATCAACAACTTTGAAGGCACAAATCCGAGGGTGGTGAATGGTCAAAGAATCAAACATTATATCTCAGGTAACCCTATAAATGTTGAAACTCATGTTATCGAAACCGTAACCCCGGAGGAGTATATATGGGGCACCTTCTAGAATGTTTCAGCCTCTGAAAAGGAAGAGGTATGTGGTATGGTAAGTAAACCGACTCCAAAACAGTTCTAATAGCAAATTTTCTCTGTTTTGGAATATTTAAGAAAATAGGAAAATAAGAAGTAGTCCGAGAAGGACATGAAGCATCCACGAGGGTGGAGGGTGTCGGTGTCAAAACCTGCGGATCTCGGGTAGGGGGTCCCGAACTGTGCATCTAGGATCGATGGTAACAGGAGACGGGATTTTACCCAGCTTCGGGCTCTCTCGAAGAGAGAATACCCTACTGCTGCTCTTGTTTATATTCATATGGGTGTAGTACAGAGTTGATCTACCTCGAGATCATATGTTGTGGTCTAAACCCTAGAGGTATGATGAGTCATATCACAATAATCTATCGACTAGCCTGACCTCGGCTTATATAACATACCAGAGGCCTAGGATAACAAGAGTCCTAGTCGAATACACCGGTGGGGAGGAGTCCTTGTCTTGATCACCAAGTCTTGAGGAATCTTCCTTGTATATGCCATCGGCTATCCGAACTGGCCCATGAGTATTCGGCCCTGGGGGTCCTTGGCCCAATTCAACTGATCGGGAGACAACGTGGTGAGTAACCCCTAGTCCAGGACACCGTCAGTAGCCTCCTGAACCGGTCTTCAAGTTGGGGATGCTCCTCGATTCTTCCGAACTGTTCTTCATCTTCGGTCGTCGGTCTTGAAAACTGGTTCAACAAATCTTCTCATCTTCGATCTTGAGGATCACCGAAGTAAATCCGAAAAGTTTACACGTCGGGTATCCGAGGAGCCCTTTTAAGTTTTCGGCATTTATCAATGCCTTGTTATATTTTATGCCACACCTCGGGTTCAAAGTGTTTCCCGTGCGGCGGTGTCTTCTCA
Source organism: Triticum dicoccoides (assembly GCF_002162155.2). Taxonomy (NCBI): domain Eukaryota; kingdom Viridiplantae; phylum Streptophyta; class Magnoliopsida; order Poales; family Poaceae; genus Triticum; species Triticum dicoccoides. Next base: position 559,675,631 of record NC_041386.1, on the reverse strand, counting down.
CGTCCGAGCTCAAACGCCGGACTGCATTTCAGGTATCTTTCATAGCCGAGCACAAACGTCGGACCGCTTCCGAGCTCCAACGCCGGATTGTATCCAAGCTCCAACGCCGGACTATGTCCAAGCTCCAACGCCGGACCGTATCCGAGGTGTCATAGAACACCTCGGTTCAAAAAAGTTGAAGGCGTTTAGCCGAGCTTAATGCCGGAAATGCCCTCTATGGACCCAGCCATTCGAATCCGAGCTTTATGCCGAACTGCCTCCGAGGTGAAGCACCACCTCGGGCTTGGGCTGATTGTTTATGGATTTTATTTTCTATGCGTGTAAATTTATTCGCTGTCAATATGTATAACTAGTAGCCCTCAAGGTGTGTGTCGGTGTAAAACCCGAGATGCACCTGAAGGAAACCTTGAAACCGTTGGTCCTAGTAGCCCCTGAGACTTAGGCCGATGCGCAAAATCGGCCTGAGGATCAACTCCTAGCTCGCTAGCACACATAGGAATAGAAACACAGTTTTATATATTAGAGATAATAGTGATCGGCGAACGGGCCCTTGAAAGAGGGTCTTGAGAAGTTGCCGCAATATATTAGCTTGATGCTAGATAGGTCCAGATGGTACCTATTGTTGTCCGAAGACACGTTTTCCATAGTTCGGCCAAGCCGAACACTAAGCACTTTGAATTTTCTGCATTGAACAGGCAACGCAGTAGCCCCCGAGACACTGGTCGGGTGGCAACACCAAATCAGGGGATCGATGTGCCCCTTTATTATTTGTAAATAATAAGCCCGAAGCCCAATAGCCCCCGAGCCTTAATGCGGGCACGGGTGGCCGAATTAAGGATCTATATCCATTTGATAGAGAGAAAAAAATTGTGTTTCACACAAACTTCTCGGAAAGAGAATAAAGATCTCATAAAGGAGTTGGAGCTAACGAAAACTAAGCTCGCCAAGGTAGGCCTCAAGGGGCTCAATAGATAGGGAATTAATGCCAATAAGGAACTACGAGAGCATTATGTCAGCTGCTCGGGTGTCTTGAAGAGACTGTGCCATTGACTCTTTAAAAGATTGGCTGAGAAAAAAATTGATTTTTGCTCACAATTTATGTGTAATGATTATATGTACCCAAGTACTTTACATCATTAATACTCGGATCCGCATTGTAAAAAAACTTTGTTGACCGACCATCGGCTTCAACCTCTTCGGTCAGTAGCCGAGGAGTATTTTCCTACTTTATATCGCCGTGATAAGGGCAAAGATTTATGAAAAATAAGGCAATCCGGCCATACAGTTTTATAAACAAAGGTACGCATAGAGATATGTTATATTATTTTTTAATGAAAGAAACGTCTTCCAAAGAAAATAGTCCAGCTATCGGTTCCTTTCTTTGGGTTGTCATGCCGACCATGATCATGAAACCTCACCTCCGATCAATGCGGGAGAAAAATATTGAGGATTTAGTTCGGGGAAAGTTCCCGAACTCTATGGTATTAATAAACCAAAATTTTCACTTCCGTCGTTGCTGACAATGTGATCCTTTAAGATTGCTAGCTTTTGGCTTCACCCAGTCTGAGGTACTTACTCGGACGACCCGGAAGTAACAATCACAGAGGTGCTCCCTTTACCACCTAGCCGAACAATCGGGAACGTATGGGTAAGCACAAGAGCCAGGCAACCTAGCTTGGCCAAAATCTTAAGTCAAATTGATGCATATTTATGGCTTTATAACAATAATTACAGAAGGCAGCGCTTGTATACTGAATACAAATACCGGTGATACATGTTTATTTTATGTATAATGATTGTACGTATCGAAGTACTTATATCATATCTGTGTTCACCCGAACTTTGAACGCGTCTTAACCGACCGTCGGCTTCTCCCTCTTCGGTTAAGGGCCGAAAAGTGTTATGTACTCCACCTGTCGAGAATATAGACGGTGTTTCTGATAATCAGGCAACCAGGCCATAAGGCTATAACAGACAAAGCATGCTCAGGGAACTTACGCTATATTACTGACGAAGTGTACGAAGCATCTTTGAAGAAAATAGTACCTCCACCGATACCTTTCTTCGGTGCTCATTATTACCATGAGACTTGTGCAATTGATTTTTTGTAGTCATTAGTTACGTTGTGTGCCGACCATGATTGAAAACAATAAGAGCGCTAGCTTTCGGCTTCACCCAGTCTGAGGTCGGAGCTCGGATGACCCAGTCGTGACAATCGCAGAGGTGCTCTCTTTACTCCCTAGCCAAACAATCGGGAATGTAGGGGTAAGCACAGGAGCCAGGCAACCCAGCTTGCGGAACACTTAGGTCAATATGGTGCATATTGTGGCGTAATACACGAACAAGGAACGAAGCCGTACAAGTATAATCATATGCAAAAGGAAAGGCTTTATAAAGGAAGCCCCCAAGTGAACGAGATATTCGAATTTGTGTTTCACAAACAAAGTTTTGACAAGGAAGTATAATGCTTGGTCGAACCGAAGAAAAAATTAAAAGTGAAAGCTTTTGAGCTTGAAGGCGACTTAGCTTGTTAATGTGTTCGGCATTGATGACACGGTCCAAGCTTGATGCGGGACAAAGTTCCATCCCCCAAGCCGGCCCCAAGGTGGCGGAGCGAAGAGCTAGGCAATCTGAAGTGGTGGCATAGCACGGTCAATGCAGGCTGGCAGAGTGACGCCGAAGCCCCTGGTGTGGGTTAATGAAGTGTTGACGAAGCCTCCCGTCCAGCCGAGGAGACAGCACTGCCCCACCCGAATTATTTATCTATGGATAAAAATAGTGCAAACCGGAGATAATAATAATGATGATGAATCAAATTGTTGCATAATAAATAATTAATGCAAAGTGAGTAATAAAAGAAGTATGGCCCGTGCGCTGAACACTCGGTGAGGTAGAGCTCTTTCGGCGATGCCGAAGTCCCTGAGGCAACCGAACACGTCGGAATGGCAACACGACAAACAAGGTGATCACGCAAGCCGATTTATGCCAATTTGAGACAGCGGCGTTGGCTTGCCGAAGCGATCGCGCAACACAATCGAAGTCGATCACCTACACGCATAAAATAGTGCGGTCCAAAAAGAATAATATAAATATATATATATAATCCTTGCATAATAGCTTTTCACAAAAAAAATTATTTAAAGTCAGTGTCGTCGGCGTGATGCGGTAAAGGTGTGGTAAAGCCCGAAGTCACAGTTCGGTCCGAGTTCCGGATGCGGCGTTCGCCAAACTATGTACGGAAACTGACCGAACCACCACGCGACCATCATTAATGCGGCCACCATTTGATAGACCTGTGTACAGATGATGGAACAAACCGGAGTAATAATTTTTTGGGAAAATTAAACCCAGACAAGCAAACATTGCTAGGATTAATAGCACCTGGTTTATTTGTTGTAGCAGTCCGAAGAAAGGTTACTCCCAAAATTGGGACTCAATCCGCACACCCATTGCCTGATGGGTGATGAAGCGATGGCATGGCGACGCCGACAAAGATTGTTTCGCCGAGGCAAAGCCCCCGGTCCAGCTAACGTAACGAAGCTAGTCGGTTGGTGACGCCGAAGTCTCCGGAGTAGGTTGATGAAGAGGATGGTATGGGGTTGCTAACATAGGGCGGCACGCCAAGGCGACGACACAATTGTGTCAACGAAGGTGGGACTGCCGAGGTGACAACGCGTCCTGATCTGAACCAATCGCCTACACACACAAGATAGTGCAAGCCAGAAATAATAATAATAATAATAATAATAATAATAATAATAATAATAATAATAATATGCTTTAAAAAATTCTTCTACTTAATTAATTTAAGTGAAGGAAATAATTAAAGAAATATGGCCTGAATGCCGAGGTGACGGAGCAGGTCGGTAAGGTGATGTTGCAGCCGTAATGCCAGCCAATGTGTCAAAGCTGATCGGCCGGTGACGCCGGAGTCACCGGAGCATGTTGATGAAGAGATAGCGGAGGCCCCGGTCCAGCCGAGGTGTCGAAGCCTCCATGTCATCCGATGTGTCGAAGCTGATCGGCCGGTGACACCAGAGTCACCGGAGCATGTTGATGAAGAGATAGTGGAGGCCCCGGTCCAGCCGAGGTGTCGAAGCCTCCATGTGAGCCGATGAGTCGAAGTAGGTCGGCGTGATGGACATCGGCTTGAAGAAGCAACAGCGCGGCCATGCCAATGCAGGTCGTGGCTCGTGACGTAGTCAATGCCGTCTTGCTGAAGTGACCGTGCGGCGATGCCAGTGTGCCCGCTCCGTGTAATCCGTGGGGCGGCGATGTTGGTGATGATTTATATTTCGCGATGCTGAACTCTTGCTCGGCTCGCAGAGATGATGATCCGAAGAAGTGCAGCTTGACTCAACAAAGCGACGACGTGTCTAGCACAAGTCGGCAGCCGCACAACAATATTGCCGGACTGGTTTGACACCAGCTTGATGGTGAAAAGTACCTCATAGAAGGATTAAAATTTTATGGGCACATGTTTAAGAACAACGCGCAATACCCTAGAAGGAAATTCCTTTCAAAAGGTTGTCCAATACCTCGTTCATGAAGAAAGATGAATTCGGCCCGGATTCTTATTCGCGCAGAAAACAGATCCGAAAAGTGATGCACTAATCGATAGGTTCCCGAAGTTTGGACGGTCGGATCGAGTTGAAATTTTGAGGGGTGGAAGATATGAGAATTGTGTCGTCAATCAACGGTTGGATCATCCAAAGGATGTCCGATCTAGTCTTTGGAGACCGCTCCCTAAACTCATCCAGATTCCCGTCCAGACTTCGACAGGCCTCCAGTATATCATAGATCACCGAAGATTTCTCCATCGGAACGCGATGAAATTTTACAGGGTTGCTATATACCCAATTCCGCACTATTCCCCTAAAGCAATCGTCCAACCGATGCTCAAGGAGGCGGTGACGGTGAATACGAGTTCGCTTGTCCAGAAAAACAACATGGTCGCACGAGGGCAATGTTGACGTTGAGCCCCCGGGCTCCATGGATGATTCCTCCATGATCTTGATGGAGATCAGAGTTGATGACGATGAGGACATATGTCCGATCTTGACGATCCGAAGAGGAGCCTGGCCATCGGACCAGCCGAGGTGACTAGGCGAGTCGGTGACGAAGATGCCGGCGTCGCAGTTAATTTGCAGACGAGCCATCGATCCTTTGCCGATCACATAGCGGAACTCTCAATGAAAGCACCAATGTCGGTGTCAAAACCGGGGGATCTCGGGTAGGCGGTCCAGAACTGTGCGTCTAGGTTCGATGGTAATAGGAGACGGGATTTTACCCAGCTTCGGGCTCTCTCGAAGAGATAATACCCTACTGCTGCTCTTGTTTATATTCATATGGGTGTAGTACAGAGTTGATCTACCTCGAGATCATATGTTGTGGTCGAAACCCTAGAGGTATGATGAGTCATATCACAATAATCTATCGACAAGCCTGGCCTCAGCTTATATAACATACCAGAGGCCTAGGATAACAAGAGTCCTAGTTGAATACGCCGGTGGGGAGGAGTCCTTGTCTTGATCACCAAGTCTTGAGGAATCTTCCTTGTATATGTCATCGGCTGTCCAAACTAGCCTATGAGTATTCGGCCCTGGGGGTCCTCCGCCCAATCCAACTAATTGGGAGACGACGTGGTGAGTACCCCCTAATCCAACTGATCGGCAAAAACAGTTCTAATAGCAATTTTTATCTATTTTAGAATATTTAAGAAAATATGAAAATGAGAAGTAGTCCGTGAAGGAAACGAGGCATCCACGATGGTGGAGGGCGCGCCCTCCTGCCTCGTGGACACCTCGTGTGCCCTCCAGACTCTGTTTTCTTGCACAATACTTCTTTCGGTCGGCAAAAATTCATTATATAATCTCCCAGAGGTTTTGACCACTGTACCACGCAATTATCTCCTGTATTTGTTTCGAGCTGTTTTCTGCCAGAGTTGTCAAGGTCGGGCATCATGTCATCCCCCTTCTCCAATAATGAGGGCGACGATGCTTGGCTAATGAAGATAGAGCTGAAGAGAGAAGAGCCCGGAGAGATCAACAAGGATGATGGGATCAAGAAGGCCATGGAGGATCAAGTTCCAGCAGCACCAGGAGAAGACTAAAGGAAACATGCCCTAGAGGTAATAATAAAGTTATTATTTATTTCCTTATATCATGATAAATGTTTATTATTCATGCTAGAAGTGTATTAACCGGAAACATAATGCATGTGTGAATACATAGACAAACAGTATGTCACTAGTATGCCTCTACTTGACTAGCTCATTGATCAGAGATGGTTAAGTTTCCTAACCATAGACAAAGATTTGTCATTTGATTAATGAGATCACATCATTAGGAGAATGATGTGATTGACTTGACCCATTCCGTTAGCATAGCACTTGATCGTTTAGTTTGTTGCTATGGCTTTCTTCATGACTTATACATGTTCCTATGACTATGAGATTATGCAACTCCCGTTTACCGGAGGAACACTTTGTGTGCTACCAAACGTCACAACGTAACTGGGTGATTATAAAGGTGCTCTATAGGTGTCTCGGAAGGTACTTGTTGGGTTGGCATATTTCGAGATTAGGATTTGTCACTCCGATTGTCGGGGAGGTATCTCTGGGCCCTCTCGGTAATGCACATCACTTAAGCCTGGCTAGCATTGCAACTAATAAGTTAGTTGCGGGATGATGTATTACGGAACGAGTAAAGAGACTTGCGGTAACGAGATTGAACTAGGTATTGAGATACCGACGATCGAATCTCGGGCAACTAACATACCGATGACAAAGGGAACAACGTATGTTGTTATGCGGTCTGACCGATAAAGATCTTTGTAGAATATGTGGGAGCCAATATGAGCATCCAGGTTCCGCTATTGGTTATTGACCGGAGACATGTCTCGGTCATGTCTACATAGTTCTCGAACCCGTAGGGTCCGCACGCTTAAAGTTTGGGTGACGATTGTATTATGAGTTTATGTGATTTGATGTACCGAAGGTAGTTCAGAGTCCCGGATGAGATCGGAGACATGACGAGGAGTCTCGAAATGGTCGAGACGTAAAGATCGATATATTGGACGACTATATTCGGACATCGGAAAGGTTCCGAGTGATTCGGGTATTTTCGGGGGTACCGGGGAGTTACGGGAATACGAGGAAGAAGTAATGGGCCTCATGGGCCAAGTGGTGGAAGAGAGGAGGTAGGGCGCGCGGCCCCCCTAGCCCAAACCAAATTGGACTAGGGGGCCGGCCCCCCTTTCCTCTTTTTTCCTCCTTCTCCTTCCTTCTCCTTCTCCTCCTTCCTTTCCTCCTCCTAGTAGGAGTAGGAAAGGGGAGTCCTACTCCTACTAGGAGGAGGACTCCTCCTCGTGGCGCGCCCATAGAGGGCCGGCCGGCCTCCCCCGTTGCTCCTTTATATACAGGGGCAGGGGGGCACCTCTAGACACACAAGTTGATCAGTTGATCTCTCCCAGCCGTGCGCGGTGCCCCCCTCCACCATATTCCACCTCGGTCATATCGTAGCGGTGCTTAGGCGAAGCCCTGCGTCGGTAGCAACATCATCACCATCACCACGCCATCGTGCTGATGGAACTCTCCTGTGAAGCTCTACTGGATCGGATTTCGCGGGACGTCATCGAGCTGAACGTGTGCTGAACTCGGAGGTGCCGTGTGTTTGGTACTTGGATCGGTCAGATCGTGAAGACGTACGACTACATCAACCGCATTGTGCTAACGCTTCCGCTTTCGGTCTATGAGGTTACGTGGACAACACTTTCCCCTCTCGTTTCTATGCATCACCATGATCTTGCATGTGCGTAGGAAATTTTTGAAATTACTACGTTCCCCAACAGTGGCATCCGAGCCTAGGTTTTATGCGTTGATGTAATATGCACGAGTAGAACACAAGTGAGTTGTGGGCGATATAAGTCATACTGCTTACCAGCATGTCACACTTTGGTTCGGCGGTATTGTTGGATGAAGCGGCCCGGACCGACATTACGCATACACTTACACGAGACTGGTTTTACCGCCGTGCTATGCACACAGGTGACTAGCGGGTGTCAGTTTCTCCAACTTTAGTTGAACCGAGTGTGGCTACGCCCGGTCCTAGCGAAGGTTAAAACAGCACCAACTTGACAAACTATCGTTGTGGTTTTGATGCGTAAGTAAGAACGGTTCTTTCTTAGCCCGTAGCAGCCACGTAAAACTTGCAACAACAAAATAGAGGACGTCTAACTTGTTTTTGCAGGTCATGTTGTGATGTGATATGGTCAAGACGTGATGAGATATAAGTTGTTGTATAAGATGATCATGTTTTGTTGAAGTATCGGCAACTGGCAGAAGCCTTATGGTTGTCTATCTATTGCATAAGATACAAGCGCCAAATAATTGCTTTACTTTATCGCTATGCGATAGCAATAGTTGCAAGAGCAATAGTTGGCGAGATGACCATGTGACGACACATTGATATAGATCAAGATGATGGAGATCATGGTGTCATGCCGGTGATGATGGAAATCATGACGATATTTTGGAGATGGAGATCAAAGGCACAAGATGATGATGACCATATCATGTCACATATTTTGATTGCATGTGATGTTTATCTTTTATGCATCTTATCTTGCTTTAATTAACGGTAGCATTGTAAGATGATCTCTCACTAAATTTCAAGATAAAAGTGTTCTCCCTGAGTATGCACCGTTGCCAAAGTTCGTCGTGCCCAGACACCACGTGATGATCGGGTGTGATAAGCTCTATGTCCATCTACAACGGGTGCAAGCCAGTTTTGCACACGTAGAATACTCAGGTTAAACTTGACAAGCCTAGCATATGCAGATATGGCCTCGGAACACGGAGACCGAAAGGTCGAGCGTGAATCATATAGTAGATATGATCAACATAGTGATGTTCACCATTGAAAACTACTCCATTTCACGTGATGATCGGTTATGGTTTAGTTGATTTGGATCACGTGATCACTTAGAAGATTAGAGGGATGTCTTTCTAAGTGGGAGTTCTTAAGTAATATGATTAATTGAACTTAAATTTATCATGAACTTAGTCCTGGTAGTATTAGCATATCTATGTTATAGATCAATAGCTTGCGTTTAGCTCCCCTATTTTATTTTTTGATATGTTCCTAGAGAAAACTAAGTTGAAAGATTTTAGTAGCAATGATGCGGATTGGATCCGTGATCTGAGGTTTATCCTCATTGCTGCACAGAAGAATTATGTCCTTGATGCACCACTAGGTGACAGGCCTATTGCAGGAGCAGATGCAGACGTTATGAACGTTTGGCTAGCTCAATATGATGACTACTTGATAGTTTAGTGCACCATGCTTAACGGCTTAGAATCGGGACTTCATAGCCGTTTTGAACGTCATGGAACATATGAGATGTTCCAGGAGTTTAAGTTAATATTTCAAGCAAATACCCGAGTTGAGAGATATGAAGTCTCTAACAAGTTCTATAGCTAAAAGATGGAGGAGAATAGCTCAAGCAGTGAGCATGTGCTCAGATTGTCTGGGTACTACAATCGCTTGAATCAAGTGGGAGTTAATCTTCCAGATAAAATAGTGATTGACAGAATTCTCTAGTCACCACCACCAAGTTAGTAGAACTTCGTGATGAACTATAGTATGAAAGGGATGATGAAAACGATTCCTGAGCTTTTCATGATGATGAAATCGACGAAGGTAGAAATCAAGAAAGAGCATCAAGTGTTGATGATTAAAAAGACCACTAGTTTCAAGAAAAGGGCAAACGGAAAGAAAGGGAACTTTAAGAAGAATGGCAAGCAAGTTGCTGCTCAAGTGAAGAAGCCCAAGGCTGGTCCTAAGCCTGAGACTAAGTGCTTCTACTACAAAGGGACTGGTCACTGGAAGCGGAACTGCCCCAAGTATTTGGCGGATAAGAAGGATGGCAAAGTGAACAAAGGTATATTTGATATACAGATTATTGATGTGTATTTTACTAGTGTTCGTAGAAACCCCTCGATATTTGATACTGGTTCAGTTGCTAAGAGTAGTAACTCGAAACGGGAGTTGCAGAATGAACAGAGACTAGTTAAGGGTGAAGTGATGATGTGTGTTGGAAGTGGTTCCAAGATTGATTTGATCATCATCGCACACTCCCTATACTTTCGGGATTAGTGTTGAACCTAAATAAGTGTTATTTGGTGTTTGCATTGAGCATGAATATGATTTGATCATGTTTATTGCAATATGGTTATTCATTTAAGTAAGAGAATAAATTGTTGTTCTGTTTACATATATGGTTACACACCCAATGAAAATGGTTCGTTGGATCTCGATCGTAGTGATACACATATTCATAATATTGAAACCAAAAGATGCAAAGTTAATAATGATAGTGCAACTTATTTGTGGCACTGCAGTTTAGGTCATACTGGTGTAAAGCGCATGAAGAAAATCCATGCTGATGGGCTTTTGGAATCACTTGATTATGAATCAGTTGATGCTTGCGAACCATGCCTCATGGGCAAGACGACTAAGACTCCGTTCTCCGAAACAATGCAGCAAGCAACAGATTTGTTGGAAATCATGCATACTGATGTATGTGGTCCGATGAATATTGAAGCTCGCGGCAGGTATCATTATTGTCTGATCTTCACAGATGATTTGAGCATATGTGAGTATATCTACTTGATGAAACACAAGTCTGAAACATTTGAAAAGTTCAAAGAATTTCAGAGTGAAGTGGAGAATCATCGTAACAAAATAAAAGTTTCTACAATATGATCACAGAAGTAAAATATTTGAGTTACGAGTTTTGCCTTCAGTTAAAACAATGTGAAATAGTTTCACTACTCACGCCACCTGGAACACCACAGTGTAATGGTGTGCCCGAACGTCGCAACCATGCTTTATTAGATATGGTAGGATCTATGACGTCTCTTACTTAGTTACCGCTATCGCTTTGGGGTTATGCATTAGAGACAACTACATTCACATTAAATAGGGCACCATCTAAATCCGTTGAGACGACACCGTATGAACTATAGTTTGGCAAGAAACCTAAGCTGTCGTTTCTTAAAGTTTGAGGTTGCAATGCTTATGTGAAAAAGTTTCAACCTGATAAGCTCAAACCCAAATCGGAGAAGTGTGTCTTCATAGGATACCCAAAAGAAAATGTTGGGTACACCTTCTATCACAGATCCGAAGGAAAGATATTTCTTGTTGAGAATGGATCCTTTCTAGAGAAGGAGTTTCTCTCGAAAGAAGTGAGTGGGAGGAAAGTACAAATTGATGAGGTAACTGTACCTGCTCCTTTATTGGAAAGTAGTTCACCACAGAAATCTGTTCCTGTGACTACTACACCAATTAGTGAGGAAGCTAATGATGATGATCATGTAACTTCAGATCAAGTTACTACCGAACCACGGAGGTAAACCAGAGTGAGATCCGCACCAGAGTGGTACGGTAATCCTGTTCTGGAGGTCATGTTACTTGACCATGACGAGCCTACGAACTATGAGGAAGCGATGATGAGCCCAGATTCCGCGAAATGGCTTGAGGCCATGAAATCTGAGATGAGATCCATGTATGATAACAAAGTATGGACTTTGATTGACTTGCCCAATGATCGAAGAGCCATTGAGATTAAATGGATCTTCAAGAGGAAGACGGACGCTGATAGTAGTGTTACTATCTAAAAAGCTAGAATTGTCGCAAAAAGGTTTTCGACAAGTTCAAGGTGTTGACTACGATGAGAGTTTCTCACTCGTATCTATGCTTAAGTCTGTCCGAATCATGTTAGCAATTGCCGCATTTTATGAAATCTGGCAAATGGATAAACAAAACTACATTCCTTAATGGATTTATTAAAGAAGAGTTGTATATGATGCAACCAGAAGGTTTTGTCAATCCTAAAGGTGCTAACAAAATATGCAAGCTCCAGCGATCCATCTATGGACTGGTGCAAGCATCTCAGAGTTGGAATATACGCTTTGATAAGTTGATCAAAGCATATAGTTTTATATAGACTTGCGGTGAAGCCTGTATTTACAAGAAAGTGAGTGGGAGCACTACAACATTTCTGATAAATATATGTGTATGACATATTGTTGATGGGAGATAATGTAGAATTATTCTGCAAAGCATAAAGGAGTTTTTGAAAGGAGTTTTTCAAAGAAAGACCTCGGTGAAGCTGCTTACATATTGAGCATCAAGATCTATAGAGATAGATCAAGACGCTTGATAAGTTTTTCAATAAGTACATACCTTGACAAGATTTTGAAGTAGTTCAAAATGGAACAATCAAAGAAAGAGGTCTTGCCTGTGTTACAAGGTGTGAAACTGAGTAAGACTCAAAGCCCGACCACGACAGAAGATAGAAAGAGAATGAAAGTCATTCCCTATGCCTTGGCCATAGGTTCTATAAAATATGCCATGCTGTGTACCAGATCTATTGTATACCCTACACTGTTCTTGGCAAGGGAGTACAATAGTGATCTAGGAGTAGAACACTGGACAGCGGTAAAAATTATCCTTAGTGGAATAAGGATATGTTTCTCGATTATGGAGGTGACAAAAAGGTTCGTCGTAAAGGGTTACATCGATGCAAATTTTTACACTGATCCAGATGACTCTAAATCTCAATCTGGATGCATATTGAAAGTGGGAGCAATTAGCTAGAGTAGCTCCGTGCAGAGCATTGTTGACATAGAAATTTGCAAAATACTTACGGATCTGAATGTGGCAGACCCCTTGACTAAACTTCTCTCACAAGCAAACCATGATCACACCTTAGTACTCTTTGGGTGTTAATCACATAGCGATGTGAACTAGATTATTGACTCTAGTAAACCCTTTGGGTGTTGGTCACATGTCGATGTGAACTATGGGTGTTAATCACATGGTGATGTGAACTATTGGTATTAAATCACATGGCGATGTGAACTAGATTATTGACTCTAGTGCAAGTGGGAGATTGAAGGAAATATGCCCTAGAGGCAATAATAAAGTTATTGTTTATTATTCATGCTAGAATTGTATTAACCAGAAACATAATACATGTGTGAATACATAGACAAACAGTATGTCACTAGTATGCCTCTACTTGACTAGCTCATTGATCAGAGATGGTTAGGTTTCCTAACCATAGACAAAGAGTTGTCATTTGATTAATGAGATCACATCATTAGGAGAATGATGTGATTGAATTGACACATTCCGTTACATAGCACTTGATCGTTTAGTTTGTTGCTATTGCTTTCTTCATGACTTATACATGTTCCTATGACTATGAGATTATGCAACTCCCGTTTACCGGAGGAACACCTTGTGTGCTACCAAACGTCACAACGTAACTGGGTGATTATAAAGGTGCTCTATAGGTGTCTCCGAAGGTACTTGTTGGGTTGGCGTATTTCGAGATTAGGATTTGTCACTCCGATTGTCGGAGAGGTATCTCTGGGCCCTCTCGGTAATGCACATCACTTAAGCCTTGCAAACATTGCAACTAATAAGTTAGTTGCGGGATGATGTATTAAAGAACGGGTAAAGAGACTTGCCGGTAACGAGATTGAACTAGGTATCGAGATACCGACGATCGAATCTCGGGCAAGTAACATACCGATGACAAAGGGAACAACGTATGTTGTTATGCGGTCTGACCGATAAAGATCTTCGTAGAATATGTGGGAGCCAATATGAGCATCCAGGTTCCGATATTGGTTATTGACCGGAGACATGTCTCGGTCATGTCTACATAGTTCTCGAACCCATAGGGTCCGCACGCTTAAAGTTTCGGTGACGATTATATTATGAGTTTATGTGATTTGATGTACCGAAGGTAGTTCGGAGTCCCGGATGAGATCGGGGACATGAAGAGGAGTCTCGAAATGGTCGAGATGTAAAGATCGATATATTGGACGACTATATTCGGACATCGGAAAGGTTCTGAGTGATTCGGGTATTTTCGGGGGTACCGGGGAGTTACGGGAATACGAGGAAGAAGTAATGGGCCTCATGGGTCAAGTGGTGGAAGAGAGGAGGTAGGGCGCGTGGCCCCCCTAGCCCAAACCGAATTGGACTAGGGGCCATCCCCCCTTTCCTCTTTTTCCTCCTTCTCCTTCCTTCTCCTGCTCCTCCTTCCTTTTCCTCCTCCAAGTAGGAGTAGGAAAGGGGAGTCCTACTCCTACTAGGAGGAGGACTCCTCCTCCTGGCGCGCCCATAGAGGGCCAGCCGGCCTCCCCCCTTGCTCCTTTATATACAAGGGCAGGGGGCACCTCTAGACACACAAGTTGATCGGTTGATCTCTCCCAGCCGTGTGCGGTGCCCCCCTCCACCATATTCCACCTCCGTCATATCGCAGCGGTGCTTAGGCGAAGCCCTGCGTCGGTAGCAACATCATCGCCGTCACCACGCCATCATGCTGACGGAACTCTCTCGTGAAGCTCTGCTGGATCGGAGTTCGCGGGACGTCATCGAGCTGAACGTGTGCTGAACTCGGAGGTGCCGTGCGTTCGGTACATGTTTCGGTCAGATCGTGAAGACATACGACTACATCGACCGCGTTGTGCTAACGCTTCCGCTTTCGGTCTACGAGGGTACGTGGACAACACTCTCCCCTCTCATAGCTATGCATCACCATGATCTTGCAAGTGCCTATGAAATTTTTGAAATTACTACGTTCCCCAACAAAGACATCCTTCAACCTCATTACAATCTTCTTACCCCTACTGAAATTGAAGCTTTCAAGATGATTGAAATAGTTCGGGTGTAGAAAAAGTATCTAACTCGAGAAAATAGTTTGTTGCAGGAGCATATCATCGCACTCAAGGGCATTATTCGTAAGTTGGAGCACCTCCTACGCTCGATGTTGGAAGACAAGCATACATCATCAACAACTCCATCATCACTACCACCAAAGGAGAATTGAGTATTGGGTATGGGCACTCCCCTTGGCAACTGCCAAGCTTGGGGGAGTACCCCGGTATAGTATCACCATCACACTTTTATCTTTACCGTTTTTTAGTTCGATCCTTTTGGTAATATCTTGATCTAGTAGAATAAAGTTTTAGTATGATCTAGTTTTGAGTTTTGCTTTATGATCCTTCTATGTAATCGAGTCCGTGAGCTATATAACAAAGATTAGTTTTGAGTCAAGGGCTTGGTTATCTTGCTATGATCTTGAGAGAAAAAAGAGAAAGAATAAAAAGAAATAAAGAGATCATATTGATCTTATGGAGAGTAATGACTTCACATATAAAGAGTATGATGAATAAAAGTTGTTGAGAGTTGACAAACATAGTTTTGGTCATCGTTGCAATTAATAGGAAGTAATAAAGAAAGAGAGGTTTTCACATATAAATATACTATCATGGACATCTTTTATGATTGTGAGCACTCATTAAAATATGACATGCTAAAAGTTGATGTTGGACAAGGAAGACAACGTAATAGGTTATGTTTTCTTACATCCGAAATAAATTATATTGTCATGGATCATCCAACATGTTGACCTGGCCTTCCCCCTCATGCTAGCCAAATTCTTTGGACCAAGTAGAGATACTACTTGTGCTTCCAAATATCCTTAAACCCAGTTTTGCCATGAGAGTCCACCATATCTACCTATGGATTGAGTTAGATCCTTCAAGTAAGTTGTCATTGTTTCAAGCAATAAAAATTGCTCTCTAAATATGTATGATCTATTAGTGTGGAGAAAATAGGCTTTATACGATCTTGTGATGTGGAAGAAATAAAAGAAACAGATTGCATAATAAAGGTCCATATCACAAGTGGCAATATAAAGTGACATTCTTTTCCATTAAGATTTCGTGTATCCAACCATAAAAACACATGAAAACCTCTGCTTCCCTCTGCGAAGGGCCTATCTTTTATTTTTGTCCTATACTTTATACAAGAGTCGTGGTGATCTTCACCTTTCCTTTTTACATTTTATCCTTTGGCAAACATTGTGTGTTGGAAAGAGCCTAATATATATATAGCTAATTGGATGTGGGTTTTCATAAACTATTATTGTTGACATTACCCTTGAGGTTAAAGGTTGGGAGGCAAAACTATAAGCAACAATCATTCTCTGTGTCCGACTAAAGCTTCATACTCATAAGTATTGCGTGAGTGTTAGCAATTGTGAAAGACTAAATGATAGTTGAGTATGTGGACTTGCTGAAAAGCTCTTATATTGACTCTTTTCGATGTTATGATAAATTTCAATTGCTTCAATGACTGAGAATATAGTTTGTTAGTTTTCAATGAAGTTTCTGATTCATACTTGAAATTGTGAATGAATTGTTACTTTAGCATAAAAATCATATGACAATATATATATATATATATATATATATATATATATATATATATATATATATATATATGTTGTTGTTATAAGAATGATCATGATGCCCTCATGTCCGTATTTTATTTTATCGACACATCTATCTCTAAACATGTGGACATATTTTTCGTTATCGGCTTCCGCTTGAGGACAAGCGAGGTCTAAGCTTGGGGGAGTTGATACGCCCATTTCACATCATGCTTTTATATCGATATTTATTGCATTATGGGCTATTATTACACATTATGTCACAATACTTATGCATATTCTCTCTTATTTTACAAGGTTTGCACGAAGAGGGAGAATGCCGGCAGCTGGAATTCTAGGCTGGAAAAGGAGCAAATATTAGAGACCAATTCTGCACAACTCCAAAAGTCCTGAAACTCCACGGAAGTCAGTTTTGGAATATATAAACAATATTGGGCAAAGAAAGCACCAGAGGGGGGCCACCCACCATCCATGAGGGTGGGGGCGCACCCTACCCCCTGGGTGTGCCCCCCTGTCTCGTGGGCCCCCTGGCACGCCACCGGTGCCCATCTTTGGCTATATGAAGTCTTTCGCCCTGAAAAAAATCATAAGCAAGCTCTCGGAACGAAACTCCGCCGCCACGAGGCGGAACCTTGGTAGAACCAATCTAGGGCTCCGGCGGAGCTGTTCTGCCGAGGAAACATCCCTCCGGGAGGGGGAAATCATCACCATCATCATCACCATCGATCCGCTCAACGGGAGGGGGTCAATCTCCATCAACATCTTCACTAGCACCATCTCATCTCGAACCCTAGTTCATCTCTTGTATCTGATCTTTGTCTCAAAACCTCATATTGGTACCTGTGGTTGGTAGTAGTGTTGATTACTCCTTATAGTTGATGCTAGTTGGTTTATTTGGTGGAAGATCATATGTCCAGATCCTTTATGCATATTAATACCCCTCTGATTATGAACATGAATATGCTTTGTGTGTAGTTACGTTTGTTCCTGAGGACATGGGAGAAGTCTTGCTATAGGTACTCATGTGAATTTGGTTTTCATTCGATATTTTGATGAGATGTATGTTGTCTTTCCTCCAGTGGTGTCATGTGAATGTCGACTACATGACACTTCACCATTGTTTGGGCCTAGGGGAAGGCATTGGGAAGTAATAAGTAGATAATGGGTTGCTAGAGTGACAGAAGCTTAAACCCTGGTTTATGCGTTGCTTCGTAAGGGGCTGATTTGGATCCATATGTTTCATGCTATGGTTAGGTTTACCTTAATATTTCTTTTGTAGCTGCAGATGCTTGCAAGAGGAGTTAATCATAAGTGGGATGCTTGTCCAAGTAAGGGCAGTACTCAAGCACCGGTCCGCCCACATATCAAATTATCAAAGTACCGAACGCGAATCATATGAACATGATGAAAACTAGCTTGACGATAATTCACATGTGTCCTCCGAAGCGCTCTCCTTTATATAAGAGTTTGTCCAGGCTTGTCCTTTGATACAAAAAGGATTGGGCCATCTTTCTGCACCTTATTTACTTTTATTACTTTTTACCTGTTACAAATTACCTTATCACAAAACTATCTGTTACCGATAATTTCGGTGCTTGCAGAGAATACCTTACTGAAAACTGCTTATCATTTCCTTCTACTCCTCGTTGGGTTCGACACTCTTACTTATCGAAAGGACTACGATAGATCCCCTATACTTGTGGGTCATCACATTCCTCTCATGAACAAAAATCAATTTTTCTCCCCCATAGAAGACATTCAGAGGAGTGAGTGTTACTGGTCAGGTCAATACCCACTCTTCTTCAGAGCGAGTGCCTCTTCAATTGTTGCCTTCCTTTGGATCAACCAGAGTGTTTAAGAGACTCAGCCGTGCATGGGGTTATGTTCTAGATCCAATCCAAGGTCTTATGTAAATCTCAAGGAGAAATAAATGTTGACATAATTTAGTCTTTATTTCTATTATATGATTCTCCTGAATCAATATACATAGTGGAGTTTTCATCAATACCATTTGATGCTTTGTGATTTCCCACAACAGTTGAGTCAAGATCTTTTGATGTCCCAGCACAAAAAATTGTGTGCACACTCGTGTTGGGTCCTAGATGTGTCCAACATCCTTCAGGTGTCCTTCTACTACAAAAAAAGACACATCCGTGTAATTTTGGGCCGAATGATTTTTTTCATGCTCATGACACTTCTATGACGATAATAGTGACAAAACCCGGTATCATCATAGATGTGGTGGGCTCCTACTTCTATGACAAAAAATCATGACAGAAAATGGGCTTTTCGTCCTGGGCAGGCCGGACACGCAGCTGCATGACATTCTTTGGGCCATCCATGATGGAAAAAACTGTGGTAGAAGCGATGACGAGGAAAATATTAGGGAGTTCCCGGTTACGATGGGTGGTCGGGGCCGAGCGATGCATGGAGGTTTGCGCATTTCTCTCGTACACATATGTGCGTGTGTGCGAGGCGTTGCGCTCTAACTGAACCCGAGCGAGGCGTTGGGCTCTAACTGAACACGAGCGATTGCACTAGCTATGTTACTGAACCCCGATCAATCCCCTGCTGTTAACTAAACCCGATTGAGCGATTCCTTCGCTACTGCTGCTAACTGAAGTCGATCGATGCTGCCTTTGGATGAACAGTGAGCGTTGTTGGGGGGTTGGATGAATAGTTCCTGGTGGGGGGTTGGATGAACAGGACCCCATGGTAGTAGAGGCCGTTGCTGCTGGATGAACAGGACCCTGATCGAGCCGGTTGAGGGTGGATGAACAGGACCCCGTGGAGGGCTGGTTGAACAGTAGCCGGTGGAGGGCTGGATGAACAGTAGCCCATGGAGGGGTGGTTGAATAGGACCCCGTGGAGAGGGCTGGTTGAACAGTAGCCGGTGGAGGAGCGGTGGAGGCTGGATGAACAGGAGCCCGTGGATGAACAATCGCAGGTGGAGGCTGGAGGAGGTCGACGGTGGATGAACAGTAGCCCGTGGAGGAAATCGACGGTGGAGATGAACAGTGTCCCATGGAGCCCCTTTTTGCGGTACGCCACATCCCACCCGATGAACAGGAGCCCCGTTTCGACCGTAGCGGGCTAACGCAAGTCCGTTTCCTTCATTTTGCGGTATGCCACACCCCTCCCGATCAACAGGACCCCGTTTCGACCATCAGGGGGGAAATGTTTTTTTCACAAAATACAGAGGCCCTTCCGGTAGGTCCGAGGTGTCAGGTGGAGGAATCTTTATTTTGTGCATAATAAGGAGGCATTTCCTTGCGTGCGGCCATGGACCCAGCTGTCAGCCTCTCCACTTACAGTCCACTTCTGATGGATGTCGTTTGTTGACCGCATTGACAACGCCGTACCGCCCGAGAACTCCAAGGTGGTGGACGACGGCGCGACCTAGGAAGGGAACGACCCGGAGTCGAGGAATACGCAGCAGTGGATGCCCACACGGAGGGGAGTATGAGGGTTGACTGCTTCGGTTGCGGTTTGAGGTTGCCGTCTCTGAAGAATAATAGGGGGTGTGGGTGAGTAGAGGGAAGGCCTAGCCAGTAGTAGTATGGTCGGGCGGTGAGGCCTACGCGATAGCACAGCCGGCCATGGGAGGTTGGAGCAGGCGGTACGGCGGGCACATGTTTGGGCAGCTGGAGCAACAAGACCAGAGGTTGAAGATGCAGCTTGGCCGTTGGATTAACATCGAACGGTCAGTGCAGCAAGAATCGTTTATTGACTAAGTTGACAAAGCTCTACGTACGCGTTAACTTAGTAGGCCCACAAGTCAGCCTACAATCTGGTGGGTCCTAGCTAACAGGGTGTATCAATTTTTTTCACGTAATAAGGTGGCACTTCCTTGCGTGCGAAGATGTTTTCTATTTTTTTTTTATTTTTTTCGAGTTAGAATAAAAGGAAAACAATTTAGGATCTTCGGTACAATCTATATTTTCACAAAAAGGATCATAATAAAGCTGGTGGGCCCCAGCTGTCACGGAGAGGAAACTTTTTATTTCCATGTAATAAAGGAAGCACTTTGTAGCGACCAGACCTCAAACAGTCTAATCTCTGTGCATCAGTATCATCCCTGGATCGGTAATGCTAACACACACGGTACTTGAAGGATTTATAATAGAGTAGCAATCACACACTTATTACATCGAATGCCTCAAAAGAGAAACTTATTACAATAAATAAGGCTTAAGGCCATCTAATACGATAACAACGGAAGGCTTGGAAGATAAAGTGAGTCCATCAACTCCAACGGCATCACTAAGTGAAAGACCACGACCTATGGCTCCTAACTCGTCACCTGAAAAGTCTTTAACATGATACGTTGCAGCCTGAAAACAGGTCAGCACATGGAATATGCAGGCAATGTAACACAAGACAGTAATGAATAGAATAATGCTATCACTACATGGATATATGGCTGGTGGAGGCTGTACGGTTAATATGTTTTGCGAAAAGCCAATTTTTTCCTACAACAAAGGAATATATTTTATTTAACTATCATGGTGGTTGTTAAAAATTGAGAATGGTAAACCCCATCTCAATCCCAAATCATAGTAATTAACAAAAACCCAATCAAATTTTATAATTAAGAGTGTTGAGATCCACATGATAATCCACGAACTAGATACTCAAGATGTCCATAACCGGAGACACGGCTAACCATGATTAGTTTGTACACTCTGCAGAAGTTTGTGCACTTTCCCCACAAGACTCGATCTCCTCCGTTGGATTTCTCGCACTACAAGGTGTTTGAGAAACAGATGACCGAGACACAGTCTTTCAGAAGCGTTAGCACCTTACGATGGGTAGACAGTACCACCTACATCCCCTACTTCTGCTAATCTACCACTGTAAGAGTTCACACGACTTAATCAACTATGCCAGAGCCCATAGTGGCTTGTGGCTGCACACGGAAGTTTCCAGCATGAATAATCTCATGATCCCTTTGAGCCTGGGTGGCAGTCCATAGGAGAATCACATGGTACCCCGAGATTTCCAAAAATACAGGCAATCACTGGATTTCCTCTGGTGCCTCAATCCACCCAGATGTGTATTTAAGTTGCCACCTTAAGTTAACCATTAATTAATAATACTCATATCTATCATGAAAACGCTCAAACCCGATCCACGTCTATGAGCATAGCATAGCAATATAAGCAACATAGAAGTAACTCCCAGGGTTTGATAATAATCAGGTGAATAGGTACTACCTCATCTACTTCCCAAACCCACAATTTAATTCTGATCCTAACCATGCAATTGTTTGAGGAGTGATCTAACGCAATAAAACTAGGTAGTAAAGAGGTATGATCAAAGTGTTACTTGCCTTGCTGATGATCCACGAAACCTAGAGACTTGCAGTAGCACGCTTCGCACTCTGGGTACTCTATTGCAAACAAACAAGCACTCAATAAACAATCAAGCAAGGGCACGAGTAAAACTCAAATAAGAGATCTAACCAGAAATTTCAACTTAAGAACTCCGGTTTGCAAAAAAGAATCAAATCAAACGAAGCAACAAAACTCAAACGGCGAAAGAAACAAGCTTCATTTACTAATCTGGTCTAAATCAAATTTTATAGCAGCAAAAACTTGTTTAAGTTGGTTAAACAGAAAGAGGGCTTCGAGACGAAACTCTAGGCGCTTGAATCGCCTGATTCCGATAAACAAGCGAAAAGATAAACTAAAATGAAAATCGGACCAGAAATCACGATCGAAAATAATCGTGGAAAATCCGAGAAAAAGAAAAACGGACGAACAGGCTAACGAGCGAACGTTCCTGTCTACGGCTAAACGGTGAAAACCGTTCGTTAAAACGAACATACGAACGGGCGTTCGCTAAATAACTAAGCCAAAAAATAAACGGAACCATATCTAAAAAAATAGATCTAGGGTTTTAAAAAACCGTTCGGCTTTCTTGCGAAAACCAAGGCGGCGGCGGCTTCCTCCGGCGAATCCGGCGAGACGGCGGCAGCGGCGGTGCGGCTGCGGTGTGGCGGCGCGGCGGCGGCGGGTGGCGGCACGGTAGC
>NC_041386.1:559644992-559652927 GCF_002162155.2 Triticum dicoccoides | reverse complement strand
CTCGGGTACGGCCCGGAGTCGGTTTCCCTTTTAAAAAAATAATTTCGACGTGTAGAAAAAGAAAGAAAAAGAGTACTAAATGGACTCCAAAAAACCTGAAATAAATTTTCCCCATCCTCTAAAAATAGGCCAGACAAGGTGAACATTTATTTGGGCCTAAAATGCAATTTTGAAAAACACATATTTTTTTCCTAATTCAAATAAAATAGCGATACAACTCCGAATAAAATTCTTATTTGATTTTAACATTAAATCTCCGATATTTCTTTATTTTTGAGGAAGTCATTTTATCCTCTCTCTTTTATTTTTATAAAAGAAATATTCAAGAGAAAATAATTAAAATCAAATGATCCCTTTTTTCAGAATTCGAGAAAAACTCGAATATGAAAATAATGAAATCCCCAATTCTCTCCGTCGGTCCTTGAGTTGTGTAGAATTTCAAGGATCAAACCAAAATGCAATAAAATATGATATGCAATTATGATCTAAGGTATAACATTCCAAATTGAAAATTTGGGATGTTACAAACCTACCCCCCTTAAGATGAATCTCGCCCTCGAGATTCGGGTTGGCTAGAAAATAGGTGAGAGTGATCCTTCCGTAGGTCTTCCTCTCGTTCCCAGGTGGCTTCATCCTTGGTATGGTGGCTCCACTGAACCTTGCAAACTTTGATAACCTTGCTATGTGTAACTCGGCTGGCAAACTCGAGAATTCTGACTGGCTTCTCCTCATAGGTCAAATCACTATCCAACTGTATCGCTTCCAGTGGCACTGTATCTCTCAGAGGAATATCAGCCATCTCTGCGTGGCACTTCTTCAACTGAGAAATGTGGAACACATCGTGAACTCCTGACAATCCTTCGGGTAATTCCATACGTTCCAAAACTTTGTATGGTCCCACAAAACGTGGTGCTAACTTCCCCTAAATCCAAAGCGCTTCACTCCTCGAAGTGGGGATACACGAAGATACACTCTGTCTCCAACTTCGTAAACTGTCTCCTTGCGTTTTGAATCCGCATAACTCTTCTGCCTGGATTGGGATACCTTTAGTCTATCGTGAATCAGCTTAACCTTCTCTTCAGACTCTTCAATCAAATCTGGTCCAAACAACTGTCGGACTCCAACTTCGTCCCACAACAACGATGTTCTGCACCTCCTTCCGTACAATGCTTCGAAAGGGGCCATTCTCAAACTAGCTTGATAGCTATTGTTGTATGAGAACTCTGCATAAGGTAAATTTTCATCCCAACTAGATCCATAATCTAGTGCACAAGCTCTCAACATGTCCTCCAGAATCTGATTGACTCTCTTAGTCTGGCCATCTATTTGCGGGTGAAAAGTTGTACTGAACTCTAGCCTGGTTCCCAAAGTTTCATGTAACTGATTCCAAAACCTTGAGGTAAACTGGGTTCCTCTATCTGATACAGTGGTCCTCGGAACTCCATGTAGACATACAATCTTGGTTATGTATATATTTGCCAACTTAGCACTGGTGTAAGTGGTCTTCATTGGAATGAAATGAGCTACTTCCGTCAAACGATTGACTACTACCCATATTGAGTCATAGCCTGAACGAGTCATGGGTAATCCCGTGATAAAGTCCATGCCTAGTTTATTCCAGTTCAATTCGGGTATCGGCAATGGCTGTAGAAATCCCGCTAGCTTCTGATGTTCTGCCTTCACTCTCTGACATACATCACAAACTGCTACATACTCTGCAATATCCTTCTTCATTCCGGTCCACCAGAAACTATCCTTCAAATCCATATACATCTTGGTATTTGCTGGGTGAATCGAATATGGAGAATCATGGGCCTCTTGCAGAATTAACTTCCTGATCTCCTGATCATTTGGCACATATACGTGGTCCTCAAACCATAAGGTATCGTGATCATCCTCAGGAAGTCCTTTAGCCTTTCCTTTGCTCATTCTTTCCTTTATTTCGGCAATATCCTTGTCCATCTTCTGAGCTTCTCTGATCTTATCCATCAAAGTAGACTGAATCTCCAAAGCTGCTACATAACCTCTCGGAACTATCTCCAAACATAGCTAGTGAAGGTCATCTGCCAACTCCTTGGGTAATTCTCCGCTCATGATTGTATTGACATGACTTTTGCAGCTCAACGCATCGGCTACTACGTTAGCCTTTCCAAGATGATATTGCAACCTCATATCATAATCCTTAATGAGCTCCAACCATCTCCTCTGCCTGAGATTCAACTCCTTCGGCGTGAAGATATACTTCAAACTCTTGTGATCCGTGTATACTTCACAATGATTTCCAATGAGAAAATGTCTCCAAGTTTTCAACGCATGTACTACGGCTGCTAACTCCAAATCATGTGTGGCATAATTTAACTCATGGGGTTTAAGCTGTTGTGAGGCATATGAAACAACTCTTCCCTCCTGCATAAGTACGGCTCTAAGTCCTCGACGAGAAGCGTCGCAATACACTTCGTAATCCTTGCGTTGATCTGGCAGAATCAACACTGGTGATGTAACCAAGCGTCTTTTCAACTCCTGAAAGCTGGCCTCACATTCCTTAGTCCTTTTGAACTTAGTGTCCTTCTTTAACAACTCCGTCATAGGCTTTGCAATCTTTGAGAAATTCTCAATGAATCTCCGGTAGTATCTTGCGAGTCCAAGAAAACTCCGGATCTCTCCAACTGTCGTGGATGACTCCCAATTTGTCATAGTGACAACTTTGGTGGGGTCTACCACTATTCCTTCTCCGGATATAACATGTCCAAGAAATCCAACTTCCTTCAACCAAAACTCGCACTTGCTGAACTTGGCGTATAGCTAATGTTCTTTGAGTTTCCCAAGTACTAAATGCAAATGCTCTTTATGTTCTTCATCATTCTCCGAGTAGACCAGAATATCATCAATGAACACCATGACGAACTTATCCAAAAACTCCATAAACACCTTGTTCATCATGTTCATAAAATAGGCAGGTGCGTTAGTTAGGCCAATTGACATAATGGTATACTCATATAGCCTGTACCTCGTGGTAAAAGTTGTCTTAGGTATATCATGTTCTCGGATCTTCAGCTGGTGGTACCCTGATCGCAGATCGATCTTGGAAAACACCTTAGCTCCTTGCGGCTGGTCAAACAAATCATTGATCATCGGCAGTGGGTACTTGTTCTTGATTGTCACTTCATTCAATCCTCGATAATCAACAACCATCCTTAATGATCCATCCTTCTTCTCCACTAGAAGTACTGGGGATCCCCAAGGTGACGAACTTGGGTGAATATATCCTTTATCCAGTAACTCCTTAATCTGCTTCTTAATTTCCTCCAAATCATTTGCGGGCATTCTGTATGATTTCTTAGATATGGGCCGTGTGCCTGGCAAAAGCTCAATCAAAAACTCAATGTCTCTATCTGGTGGCATTCCTGGCAACTCTTCTGGAAATACATCTGGAAAATCCTTCACCACTAGTACTTCCTCCTGTACAACTCTTGATAAGGAATTTACTTGAGTCCTATTCGAGACATGCCGGGATACATACTTTATCCTTCTTCCTTCTGGGGTGGTGAGCAAAATCGAATTACTGGCGCAGTCAATGTTCCCTCCATACTTCGATAACCAATCCATGCCTAATATTACATCCAATCCTTGTGACTCCAATACTATTAGGTCTGAGGGGAACAAGTAGTTACCAATCCTTAATGGTAACCGATCACACCATAGGTGAGCCATATACTCTGCTCCTGGTGAGGTTACTAACATGGGTGACCTAAGGGCTTGGGTTGGCAGTTTAAACTTATCCACGAATCCCCTTGATATGTATGAATGCGATGCACCAGTATCAAAAAGTACGACTGCAGTAAATGACTTAACTAAAAACTTACCTATTACTGCATCTGGCTGGGCTTCAACCTCCTCCACATTAACGTGGTTCACTTGTCCCCTGTTGAAAGGGTTGGGCATCTTCCCAGAGCTTCCATTGCCATTTCCATTCTTAGCTTCAGGACACTCATTGGTGTAATGTCCGGTCTTCTGGCACTTGTAGCAAGTAACGTGGCTTAGATCTTTCTTGGCGGGTGTTGCCGGGTTGGAACGGTTCTATCCACTACTTCCTCCATTACCATTCCCGTTCTTGGAGCCACTATGGTTGTGCGAACTTCCTCCATTATGAGTGTGGCCTCCATGGTTATGGACAAGTCCTCCCGAGTTCGGGGTAAAACGAGGTCTCTGCTAAGCTCCAGAATTATACTTCCCTTGTCCATACTTCCTCTTGCGGCTGTCAATCTGCTGCTGCTTCCCTTCAATCATGAGAGATCTATCCACCAACTCCTGGTAGTTATTGAAATTTGCCACCATCAACTGCATGCTCAGCTCATCATTCAGTCCTTCTAGGAACTTCTCCTGCTTAGCTGCATCTATAGCGACGTCATCTGGGGCATAACATGCTAGCTTACTAAAGTCATCCACATACTGGCCAACTGTGCGTCCTCCTTGGTGTAAGTTGCAAAACTCACGCTTCTTCATGGCCATAGCTCATGTTGATACATGGGCAGTGCGAAATGCCTGCTGGAACTGGTCCCATGTAACAGTGGCTATAGGATAGGTGACAGTGTAATTCTCCCACCATGAGGCTGCTGGTCCATCCAATTGGTGCGCGGCAAAACGCACCTTCTCAGCATCTGTGCATCCTACAGTGGTTAAATCCCTTCCAATCCTGTGGAGCCAATCATCTGCAACTATTGGCTCGGTGCTACTGGAAAACACCGGCGGCTGCAACCTCAGAAAATGGGCTAAGTTGTCAACTGGGGGTGGTGGCGGTGGGTTGTTGTTGTTGTTGTTGTTGCCTTGGTTCTAAACTAACAACTGCATCAAGGTATTCTGCTGCTGGATCAACTGAGTGAGCTCCGGTGGAAAAGTAAATCCGGGGTCATGTCTCGGAGGCATCTGAGGGTTTAGAGGGAAGAGAATAGAATAGAATGAGGTCTAGTGAGAAAACACTACCCATATGCACATGAGACAAATACAATCATATCACACAATCAATCAAGCAAGGGCATACAATTGGTCTAGAACTATCATTATAAAAGTGCTCAGACTATACTATATACATGGTGGAATACTACTGCTGATATGGTGGTCTACTAGAAATATTGATCGGTCAAAGACTCCATGATATCTGCTCTAGCTTCATCAACATAGTCATCATCGCTATTGGCGGGGTCCGAGTCGGTGTCGTCGATGATGATGTAGTCTTCAGAACGAATCTCCTTGGGTTCATCGTCTTCTCCTCCTGGCGCGGGGTCTCCAATGAAAACTCCTAGCTTCCTTGTCAGGTCGTCATTCTTCTCCACTAGTACGACGATTTCCTCCTCATAATCTTCGTGAGTAGCCTAGAGTTCTTCCTCCAGCTCCGTGATCCTTGTCATTGCCTTCTTCAGGTCTATCATGCCTGCGCACATCTGATTCTCCTAGCGGCGAATATGCTGGTTTAACTCCTGGATGAAAGATGCAATCGATCTATCCCTCCTGGCGCTGATCATTTCCCATTGCTCATCTCGGCGCCCACAATCTGATAGATAGTATCCTTGAGATCCTTCTGGTAAACTTCTCCAATGCATCCCATGGTGATGTGGACTGCCATACTCTTTCCTAGACTCCAGGTTGGTGCATCAAAGGAAAACTCTATGGGCTTAGTGACTGCCGTAAATGTCCTTCCTGGAACTTGAACTTGAATCTTCCAGCGCTCGTCTTCTGGTAATGTGGCGTTGTAAGTCCCGGTGAAGCTTGGTATTCTTATGCTCAGGTACTTAGTGACTTCCTTCAAGTGTCGTCCAAAAGGTTCTTCTTCATCTGGTTGTGCAAACTTGTTCCCTGCGTCCGCCATCCTAAAGAGTAGAAAATGGGGAGGAGTTAGAAATGAGAAGAGAGTAGTGATCTAGGGCTTTAGCTTATTGGTCGTGTCCTATAGTCAGCGTGTGCTCTGATACCATCTTGTAGCAACCATACCTCAAACAGTCTGATCTCTGTGCATCAGTGTCATCCCTGGATCGGTAATGCTGACACGCACAGTACTTGAAGGATTTATTACAGAGTAGCAATCACACACTTATTACATCGAATGTCTCAAAAGAGAAACTTATTACAATAAATATGGCTTAAGTCCATCTAATATGATAACAGCGGAAGGCTTGGAAGATAAAGTGAATCCATCAACTCCAACGGCATCACTGAGTGAAAGACCGCGACCTAAGGCTCCTTACTCGTCGTCTGAAAAGTCTGCAACATGATACGTTGCAGCCCAAAAACGGGTCAGCACATGGAATATGCTGGCAATGTAACACAAGAGAGTAATGAATAGAATAATGCTATCACTATATGCATATATGGCTGGTGGAGGATGTATGGTTAATATGTTTTGCGAAAAGCCAATTTTTTCCTACAACAAAGGAATATATTTTATTTAACTATCATGGTGGTTGTTAAACATTGAGAATGGTAAACCCCATCTCAATCCCAAATGAAAGTAATTAACAAAAACCCAATCAAATTTTATAATTAAGAGTGTTGAGATCCACATGATAATCCACGAACTAGATACTGAAGATGTCCATAACCGGAGACATGGCTAACCATGATTAGTTTGTACACTCTGCAGAGGTTTGCGCACTTTCCCCACAAGACTCGATCTCCTCCCTTGGATTTCTCGCACTACAAGGTGTTTGAGAAACGGACGACCAAGACACAGTCTTTCAGAAGCGTTAGCACCTTATGATGGGTAGACTGTACCACCTACATCCCCTACTTCTGCTAGTCTACCACTGTAAGAGTTCACACGACTTAATCAACTATGCCAGAGCCCATAGTGGCTTGTGGCTGCACACGGAAATTTCCAGCATGAATAATCTCATGATCCCTTTGAGCCTGGGTGGCAGTCCATAGGAGAATCACACGGTACCTCGGGATTTCCAAAAATAAAGGCAATCACTGGATTTCCCCAGGTGCCTTAATCCACCCAGATGTGTATTTAAGTTGCCACCTTAAGTTAACCATTAATTAAGAATACTCATATCTGTCATGAAAACGCTCAAACCCAATCCACATCTATGAGCATAGCATAGCAATATAAGCAACGTAGAAGTAACTCCCAGGGTTTGATAATAATCAGGTGAATAGGTACTACCTCATCTACTTACCAAAACCACAATTTAATTCTGATCCTAACCATGCAATTGTTTGAGTGATCTAATGCAATAAAACTGGGTAGTAAAGAGGTATGATCAAAGTGTTACTTGCCTTGCTGATGATCCGCAAAACCTAGAGACTCGTAGTAGCACGCTTCGCACTCCGGGTACTCTATCGCAAACAAACAAGCACTCAATAAACAATCAAGAAAGGGCACGGGTAAAACTCAAATAAGCGATCTAACCAGAAATTTCAACTTAAGAACTCTGGTTTGCAAAAAGAATCAAATGAAACGAAGCAACAAAACTCAAACGGCGAAAGAAACAAGCTTCGTTTACTAATCTGGCCTAAAGTCAAATATTACAGTAGCAAAAACTTGTTTAAGTTGGTTAAATAGAAAGAGGGCTTCGAGAAGAAACTCTAGGTGCTTGAATCGCCTGATTCCGATAAACGAGTGAAAAGATAAACTAAAATGAAAATTGGATCAGAAATTGCGATCGAAAATAATCGCGGAAAATCTGAGAAAAAGAAAAACGGATGAACAGGCTAACGAATGAACGTTCGCTGCCTATGGCTAAACGGTGAAAACCGTTCGTTAAAACAAACATACGAATGGGCGTTCACTAAATAAATAAACCGAAAAAATTAATCGAACCGGATCTAAAAAATAGATCTAGGATTTAAAAAAACGTTCGGTTTTCTTGCGAAAACCGAGGCGGCGGCTACCTCCGGCCAATCCGGCGAGACGGCGGCGGCGTTGCGGGTCTGGTGCGG
>NC_041386.1:559643873-559644548 GCF_002162155.2 Triticum dicoccoides | reverse complement strand
GTCCCGCTCGGGTACGACCCGGAGTCGGTTTCCCTTTTTTTAAATAATTTCGACGTGCAGAAAAAGAAAGAAAAAGAGTACTAAACGGACTCCAAAAATCCTGAAATAAATTTTCCCCGTCCTCTAAAAATGGGCCGGACAAGGTGAAAATTTAATTGGTCCTAAAATGCAATTTTGAAAAACGCATATTTTTTCGTAATTCAAATAAAATAGCGATAAAACTCCGAATAAAATTCTTATTTGATTTTAACATTAAATCTCTGACATTTCTTTATTTTTGAGGAAGTCATTTTATCCTCTCTCTCTTTTATTTTTATAAAAGAAATATTCAAGAGAAAATAATTAAAATCAAACGATCCCTTTTTTCAAAATTCGAGAAAAACTCGAATATGAAAATAATGAAATCCCCAACTCTCTTCGTGGGTCCTTGAGTTGCGTAGAATTTCAAGGATCAAACCAAAATGCAATAAAATATGATATGCAATGATGATCTAATGTATAACATTCCAAATTGAAAATTTGGGATGTTACACACTTCCTTGCGTGCGAGGATGTAGCTGGTGGGTCAAACCTGTCAGGGGGAGAAATTATTTGTTTTCGCATAATACAGGGGCACTTGCAGCGTGAGGCTATGGGCCATGTGCGTCCCTACTGTCAGCCAATCCATGTACATGC
>NC_041386.1:559593311-559643739 GCF_002162155.2 Triticum dicoccoides | reverse complement strand
CCAGTTACATCATGCCTTGTTGTGGGCAAGGCACTAGATCTCTGTCCCCGATGGTTGTCGTTTGTTGACAAAGTTGACCACGTCGTGCCAAGAGAACCAACAAAGTGAACGATGGAAATTACTATGAAGGAAACGACCCGGAGCCGGCAAAGACACAACAGTGGATGCACACGCGGAGGGGACTACGAGGGTTCACTGGTTCGGCTGCGGTGTAAGGCTACCATCACCAGTGAAGAACATGAAGTGTTGGTGAGTAGAGGAATGGTCTGGACGGCGTTCGGGACTAGAGTGGGCCGGTGAAGCCTGCGCGGCAGCACAGCCGACCACAGGAGGCGGTAGCAGGCGGTACCGCCAGAGGTGGTTTGGGAGGCTGAAGCAAGAATATCCAAGATTGAAGAAGCACTACAGCCGTTGGATGGACATCCAACGGCCACTACTGGTAGAATCGTGTCTTGACTATAAGTTTACAAAGCCTTCCATACATCTTAGTAGACCCACAAGCCTTCCGTGCGCGTCACTGACAATAATTCTCAAAAAATAGTAGGCCCACAAGTGAGCATCACATCTGTGGCAAAGAACATATAGCCCATCTGCGATTTGTAATAGTGTACAGCCCATTTTTGAATTCTAATGGACTTTACTACAACCAATTTATAGTCTGTTAAAATTACAACCCATTTTCTAGCCATGACAATGATTAATAATTTAAACCAACCTCTCAAAACAGAATTCAACCAAAAATCCCACATTTTTATGGGATCAGAAAAAAATTATCCTAAAATTTTGAGTCAGATTAAATATAACTTCAAAATGAATTTGTATTAGGTAAAAATCTAAAAAAAATACCGCGCGCTGATGACCCACAAGTATAGGGGATCTATCATAGTCCTTTTTATAAGTAAGAGTGTCTAACCCAACGAGGAACAGAAGGAACTGATAAACAGTTTTCAGTAAGGTATTCTCTACAAGCACTGAAATTATCGGTAACATATAGTTTTGAAATAAGGTAATTTGTAATGGGTAACAAGTAATAAAAGTAAATGAGGTGCAGCAAGATGGCCCAATCCTTTTTGTAGCGAAGGACAAGCCTGGACAAACCCTTATATAAAGGAAAGCGCTCCCGAGGACACACGGGAATTATCGTCAAGCTAGTTTTCATCACGTTCATATGATTCGCGTTCGGTACTTTTATAATCTGATATGTGGGTGGATCAGTGCTAGGGTACTGCCCTTACTCGGAAAAGCATCCCACTTATGATTAACCCCTCTTGCAAGCATCCACAACTACAAAAGAAGTATTAAGGTAAACCTAACCATAGCATAAAACATATGGATCCAAATCAGCCCCTTACGAAGCAACACATAAACTAGGGTTTAAGCTTCTGTCACTCTAGCAACCCATCATCTACTTATTACTTCCCAATGCCTTCCCCTAGGCCCAAACAGTGGTGAAGTGTCATGTAGTCGATGTTCACATGACACCACTAGAGGAAAGACAACATACATCTCATCAAAATATCGAACGAATACCAAATTCACATGACTACTTATAGCAAGACTTATCTCATGTCCTCAGGAACAAAAGTAACTACTCACAAAGCATATTCATGTTAATAATCAAGAGGGGTATTAATATGCCTAAAGGATCTGAACATATGATCTTCCACCAAATAAACCAACTATCATCAACTACAAGGAGTAATCAACACTACTAGCAACCCACATGTACCAATCTAAGGTTTTGAGACAAAGATCAAATACAAGAGATGAACTAGGGTTTGAGATGAGATGGTGTTGGTGAAGATGTTGATGGAGATTGACCCCCTCCCGATGAGAGGAACGATGGTGATGATAATGTTGATGATTTCCACCTCCCGAGGGGATGTTTCCCCGGCAGAACAGCTCCACCGGAGCCCTAGATTGGTTCCGCCAAGGTTCCGCCTCGTGGTAGCGGAGGTTTCGTCCTGAGAGCTTGCTTATGATTTTTTCAAGGGCGAAAGACTTCAAATAGCCAATGATGGGCACCGGAGGCCTGCCAGGGAGCCCACAAGACAGGGGGCGTGCCCAGGGGGGTAGTGCGCACCCCCACTTGTTTGAATTTGGAAATTTTCATTTAAGTACTTATTGCGCGCGTGACACGTCCATTTTGCATCATGTTTTTATATTGATATTTATTGCACTATGGGCTTTTATTACACATTATGTCACAATACGTATGCCTATTCTCTCTTATTTTACAAGGTTTGCAAGAAGAGGGAGAATGCCGACAGCTGGAATTCTGGGCTGGAAGAGGAGCAAATATTAGAGACCTATTCTGCACAACTCCAAAAGTCATGAAACTCCATGGAAGTCAGTTTTGGATTATATAAAAAATATTGGGTGAAGAAAGCACCGGAGGGGGGCCACCCACCGTCCACAAGGGTGGGGGCGCACCCTACCCCCTTGGGAGCGCCCCCATGTCTCATGGGCCCTCTGACAGGCCTCCAGTGCCCATCTTTGTCTATATGAAGTCTTTCGCCCTGGAAAAATCATAAGCAAGCTCTCAGGATGAAACTCCATCGCCACGAGGCGGAACCTTGGTGGAACCAATCTAGGGCTCCGACGGAGCTGTTCTGCCGAGGAAACATCCCTCCGGGAGGGGGAAATCATCACCATCGTCATCATCGTCGATCCTCTCATCGGGAGGGGGTCAATCTCCATCAACATCTTCACCAGCACCATCTCATCTCAAACCCTAGTTCATCTCTTATATCCGATCTTTGTCTCAAAACCTCAGATTGGTACCTATGGGTTGCTAGTAGTGTTGATTACTCCTTGTAGTTGATGCTAGTTGGTTTATTTGGTGGAAGATCATATGTTCAGATCCTTTATGCATATTAATAACCCTCTGATTATGAGCATGAATATGCTTTGTGAGTAGTTACATTTGTTCCTGAGGACATGGGAGAAGTCTTGCTATAAGTAGTCATGTGAATTTGGTATTCGTTCGATATTTTGATGAGATGTATGTTGTCTTTCCTCTAGTGGTGTCATGTGAACATCGACTACATGACACTTCACCATTGTTTGGGCCTAGGGGAAGGCATTGGGAAGTAATAAGTAGATGATGGGTTGCTAGAGTGACAGAAGCTTAAACCCTAGTTTATGCGTTGCTTCGTAAGGGGCTGATTTGGATCCATATGTTTCATGCTATGGTTAGGTTTACCTTAATACTTCTTTTGTAGTTTCGAATGCCTGCAAGAGGGGTTAATCATAAGTGGGATGCTTGTCCAAGTAAGGGCAGTACCCAAGCACCGGTCCACCCACATATCAAATTATCAAAGTACTGAACGCGAATCATATGAACATGATGAAAACTAGCTTGACGATAATTCCCATGTGTCCTCGGAAGCGCTTTCCTTTATATAAGAGTTTGTCCAGGCTTGTAGTTTGCTACAAAAAGGATTGGACCATCTTGCTGCACCTTATTTACTTTTATCACTTGTTACCCGTTACAAATTACCATATCAGAAAACTACTTGTTACCGATAATTTCAGTGCTTGCACAGAATACCTTACTGAAAACTACTTATCATTTCCTTTTGCTCCTTGTTGGGTTTGACACTCTTACTTATCGAAAGGACTATGATAGATCCCCTATACTTGTGGGTCATCAAGACTCTTTCTGGCACCGTTGCCGGGGAGTGAAGCGCCTTTGGTAGGTGGAATTTGGTAAGGAAAAATTTATATAATGTGCTGAAAGTTACTATCACTCATTACTATGGAAAGTAATCCTTTGAGGGGCTTGTTCGGGGTATCTTCACCGCGACCAGTAGAGAAAAGAGTTGCTCCTCAACCTACTGAACCTACTGAAAATGTTTATTTTGAAATTCCTTCATGTATGATAGAGAAACTGCTAGCTAATCCTTTTACAAGAGATGGAACATTACATCCCGACTTGCACCTAATCTATGTGGATGAAGTTTGTGGATTATTTAAGCTTGCAGGTATGCCCGAG
This sequence comes from Triticum dicoccoides, assembly GCF_002162155.2. Taxonomy (NCBI): domain Eukaryota; kingdom Viridiplantae; phylum Streptophyta; class Magnoliopsida; order Poales; family Poaceae; genus Triticum; species Triticum dicoccoides. Next base: position 559,639,742 of record NC_041386.1, on the reverse strand, counting down.
GATGTTATCAAGAAGAAGGTCTTACCTTTATCTTTGAAGGGAAAGGCATTGACATGGTTTAGGCTATGTGATGATATTGGATCATGGAACTACAACCGATTGAAATTGGAATTTCATCAGAAGTTTTATCCTATGCATCTGGTTCATTGTGATCGTAATTATATATATATATATATATATATATATATATATATATATATATATATATATATATATATATATATATAATTTTTGGCCTCGCAAAGGAGAAAGCATCGCTCAAGCTTGGGGGAGGCTTAAGTAAATGTTATATTCATGCCCCAATCATGAGCTCTCAAGAGAAATTGGTATTCAAAAATTTTATGCTCGACTTTCTCTCAATAATCGCTCCATGATCGATACTTCTTGTAATGGTTCTTTTATGATGAAGACTATTGAATTCAAATGGGATTTATTGGAAAGAATTAAACGCAACTCTAAAGGTTGGGAACTTGAAGAAGGTAAGGAGTGAGGTATAACACCTAAGTTTGATTGTGTTAAATCTTTTATGGATACCGATGCTTTTCGTGAATTTAGCACTAAATATGGACTTGACTCTGAGATAGTAGCTTCTTTCTGTGAATCATTTTCTACTCATGTTGATCTCCCTAAGGAGAAGTGGATTACATATCATCCTCCCATTGAAGTAAAAGAAGTTGAACCTATTAAAGTTGAAGAAAAGACTATCACTTATTGTAACACCCCCAGTGTCATCCTACAGTAACCCTCTATGATTAAGCTAATCATTTTACTAAACAGTGCTTGATCACCTTTGATTCAAATATCCTTTGAAATTCCACTTTAAAATCATATTCTATTTGTAAGTGAAATATGGAGGTTCACAAAAGTTGCTGCAAAATATTTCATCTTCTAGCCAAAATTTCATACCAAATTGATTGTTAAGTAACACAACATCACCTCCGAGTCAAGATGGACTATGGCAATTAAAACAGTGCCATTTCAGCATTTTAAAATGCTATTTTATTTGTGCAAAATCCAAATGGGTTCAGTTGCCCCTCAAACTTTTTGTGGCAGTGCCAAATACTACAAAGAACTTATGTGGCCTAGTCCCGCATTTTTTTGGTATTTTGGTAGCCCAAACCTTTCCCTAGTTGTCTCTGTTTTAAATAAAAAGAAAAAAACAGAAAAAAAAAGGAAAGGCTCTATTGGGCACTTGTAGCCCAAATGAATAGTGTGAGGCCAAGCCCACCAAGCGTCCCAGTCTCCTCCTACCTCTGTTCACAGAGGCGCGCTGGACGCACACGCGGCGTCCATGCCGCGGGGGAGCCATGGGTCGGCCATCCACCGGTGCCCCGAGGGGATAAGAACGACACCGAGCCTCCTGAATCGAACCCTATCTCCTTCTTCCCCTTCCATTCGCTCCCCCGCTCGAACCCAAAGCCTCCCGATGCCTCGCCGCCATGTTGCCCTCATCGCCGTGGCCGATGGCCTCCCCACGGCCAGCCAAGGCGCCCAGGAGGACCGCCGTTGTCATCCTCTTTGACTACGGGGACGCGTTCGAGCTCGGAGCACCACATCGACTGGATCGAGACGCCTTCGACCTCAGGACCCGACTCCGTTCAACACTTTGGCTTCTTCAGAGATGTCAACTGAATTCATGGCTAGAAATACCATCCTTACCTCTCGATGACTTGTGTCAGCATCAACAACATTCTTCAGAGATGTCAACTGAATTCATGGCTAGAAATACCATCCTTGCCTCTCGATGACTTGTGTCAGCATCAACAACATTCTTGTCCCCCCCCCCCAACACAAACTTGATCATATTAATTTTGGGAATACATCCTCTTTGACATGTCGATGGATTGCTATTGAGCTCGTCGGCCACACCCTCATCTTTTCCCTACTAAAGTTGTATGACTTATTTTCTAAGTTGTTTCCGATGGATCCTTGGTGTATCCAAAGTCCGACCTTTGCTTGAAACCATGTCAATGTTATCCCGAAGCATGTTTGTGGTAATCTGATCTACAATAAGAACATTTGAAGCACAATACTAAATTTTCTTTATCAATTATCCAAAGACCGTTGTATGCGTAATGTCATGAAATTTCTTTCCCTTTACCTAATTGGTTTTCTACTTACTATCCTGTCATGGATATCATCCTCTGCTTGTCCTTGGGAATGATATACTCCTGATAATTGTGTTTGAACACATTTTCCTTTCCATTATTCTGATTAATATACTAATCATATTTTCCTTTCCATTCTTTTGTTTAACCTTTCCGGTAAACTAACTTATCTCAGCAGGGATAATTTCTTGCTTAGGTAAGCACCTCAATGTACAACTCAGTAAGTAAAGACCCTGTTACTATTGTTGATGACATTCCGGTAGCCACTGACGGACGAGAACTTTGCCTAATGGTCCGCCTCGTTCAACGAGCAGGAAAATAGTTCTCTTCGTCCCCCGCCCTTGGTACCAACGTTGTTGGCAACATACCTGGCAGTCTATCATCTGACATGCCTTGCTATCGGCCCCCTTTCTACTTTTAACCCACACGGTGGGCCCAAAACCCACAGTTCCCCAGGATCGGAACCTGACTCTCTTGTATATCCTTTAATCTGAAGTATCATTTGCTCTTGGCTTCGTATGTATATCACGAGCCACCTTCCTAGTGATCTATTCTGGTTTGTGCGGCAATATTTTTCGTTGCTCTGAAGCCCCTTTACCCTTCCGCTTAGGCATTGAATGATTGCCCACCCGCTTGAAACTTCTCATGGTAATTTCTTACTTAACTCTTGATATTTTCTTAGGATTCAATTCGAGAGTTACTTTCCGCCACCTTCCCTGATATTATCTTCCAGATACTCAACCTTATAAAGGTCTATTCTTCCGAAGTTGTCCCTTTACATTTTCATAAGTACGATGAAGACTCCGAAGAAAGGATGACAACTTCATCATGAGGAACTGAAGTGGAGAAATGAAGACACCAACGAAAGTGATCGACCTCTTCGAGAAGAGCAATCAAGTATGAGAAGACCCGTTAGACTTCCGTAACCGAAACTTTCCCCCTTACTCAACATCTTAAATCTCGGGACGGGATTTCTTGTAGTGGAGGAGATTTGTAACACCCCCAGTGTCATGCTACAGTAACCCTCTGTGATTAAGCTAATCATTTTATTAAACAGTGCTTGATCACCTTTGATTCAAATATCCTTTGAAATTCCACTTTCAAATCATATTCTATTTGTAAGTGAAATATGGAGTTGCACAAAAGTTGATGCAAAATAGTTCATCTTTTAGCCAAAATTCCATAACAAATTGATTGTTAAGGAACACAACATCACCTCCAAGCCAAGATGGACTATGGCAATTAAAACAGCGCCATTTCAGCATTTTAAAATGTTGTTTTATTTGTGCAAAATCCAAATGGGTTCAGTTGCCCCTCAAACTTTTTGTGGCAGTGCCAAATACTACAAAGAACTTATGTGGCCTAGTCCCACATTTTTTTGGTCTTTTGGTAGCCCAAACCTTTCCCTAGTTGTCTCTGTTTTAAATAAAAAGAAAAAAACAGAAAAAAGGAAAGGCGCTACTGGGCACTTGTAGCCCAAATGAATAGTGTGAGGCCAAGCCCACCAGGCGCCCTAGTCTCCTCCTACCTCTCTTCACAGAGGCGCGTTGGACGCACACGCTGCATGGCCTCGCCCTCCGTTCGTCCCGCCTCGTAGCCGCGTCGCCTACTGCCGCCGCGCTCCGCCCACGCCGCTGCTGTGCGCTGCTGCTGTGCCACCGACCGCCGCCTGGCTATGCCCACCCGGGGCCACGCCTTGCCGTGCGACGCCGCCGTGGCTTCCTGGTCGTGGCCATGGCCGGCCGGTGCTAACGCACGGCTGTGCGTGTGGCCAATAAGGCCACTGCCACATGGGGCTAGGCCCTTGTCAAATTAGGGCCATTAGATTAGTACTAACACCCACATCCTAACAGTCACAGACAGGCGGCCCCCACTTTTGAATTACTCCTTCTAGTTAAATTCTAGCCAATGACATGTGGGCCCCATTGACTCTGTTGACCAGTCAACAGTCAACTGTTGACTACTGATTGGGCAGTCAACAGGGCCCCACTGTCAGCCCCACAGCGCCCACTGCTGGGTATACTTCTGGGTGTGTCTAGCCCTTTTCTTTCTATATTATTTGAATTAAATATATTCCAGAAAACCTTTTAATCTTTGGAAAATCATAGAAATTAAACCGTAGCTCGGATGAAAATGTTTTCTACATGAAAGTTGCTCAGAACGACGAGACGAATTCGACTACGCGGTCCGTTTACCTGTCAGATGCCTCTAACTATCTGAACATGGAACTTTCCCCCTCTGGTCATCTGTCTAACACAGGTCCGGACCGGGAAAACATTCCCGGCTGCTTCCCTCTTCACCTTTATCATGTAGCCATACGTTAGGTCACACCCGGCACATCTTATTGCCATGTTATGCCTTGTGATGCATTGTTTTCTCTGTATTTACTGTTTCTTCCCCTCTTCTCTCCGGTAGACCCCGAGACCGATGTTGCCCCTATGACCGACTACGTCGACGACGACCCCTCCTTGCCAGAGCAACCAGGCAAGAAAACCCCCCTTGAGCATTCCGATATCGCCCATTTCTTTCCCTCTCATGCTTGCATTAGAACTGCTACTGCTTTATGTATGATCCTACTCTGATGCATAGCCTATTTTTGTTACCTGCTTTCATACCTTACCTGCTTAATCTAAACTGCTTAGTATAGGTTGATTAGAGATTCATCAGTGACCCCCACCTTGTCCCAGTTGCCTCGCTTTATGTTTGATGACTCGATCAACGCGATCGACATCCAGGCCCTGACACCGCACCTCACCCCACTAGTTGTAAGACTCTGCAGAGTTACCATCGAGTGCCGAGGGTGGAACCTCTTACATCACTTCTGATGAGATCTCCGTAGTGTAGCTATACGGTCGAGGTCATCGAGGGTGATTTCCTCCTTAACCACTTCCGATCGGGCTCTGTCGTGCAACCCATCAAATGTGAACCTCGAGGGTGGATCCTCTTACGTTCAACTTGATGACAACATCGAGTGGAATTCACCGGGGGTGATTCCTCGGGTTTTCTCCTTGGTGTTAGACACACAGTTAGTATGGTTACTATGACTTTGCACTGAGCCATGTTACTAAAGACGGGTCGACCCTGAGGGGTACCCGCGCGAGCTTAATAGTGAGTGATGTGGAGTCGGGTTGACCTGGAAGGTGCCCGCGAGATACTTACGAGGCGTGGCCGGCCATTCTTAGCCCTTGCCGCAAGTACTCGAGACGGGGCGATGGGGTCACATCGATCATGAGTCTCTGCTCGTTACCGCGCATTCCTAATCCACTACGATTTGGATATTTGATCCGAGGGGCCTCTGGCCTGATAGCACTAACCATCACGTGGGCATACTATGGGCGTTCTGCGTCGTATACATCAGCCGAAGCTTAATAGACGTCAGCGACTGAGCGGCGCGCGCCGGGTTGGACTGGTAAGCACCTACCTTGTTGAAGGAGGTAGCTAGGTCTGCTCACCGGCCGCGTACGCAACATACAGGAGTTCCCGGGGAGATGGCCCATGACCCCTGGGGGCATAGGTTTAGTCCGGCGTGCTGGCCTCTCTATTAAGCCTAGGTCGGGTTGCGGCGTATTGTTTGGCCGAGGCCGGGCATGACCCAGGAAAGTGTGCCCGGCCAGAGTTAATCGAGCATGGTGGGTAAGTTGGTGCACCCCTGCAGGGAAGAAAACATCTACGATAGCCTGTCCTACGGTAACAGACACTTGGAGTTGTATTCCGATCGATACAACTAGAACTGGATACTTCAGATGAGGAATGGATATGAGAAATGGATGGTGATGAGGAATTGATTGTGATGAGAAATGGATAGTATGGCTCTGGGATTGCTTTCTCGCAGGGAGTCAAGAAAGGATCTCTGGCCGAGGTTGATAACATTACTGCTACTTTACTTTATGCTACTCTACGCCCTCCTGTTGCTGCAATATGGTGGTTTCCAGAAGATGCTAGTCTTCGATAGGCTAGGCTTTCCCCTTCCCTTCTGGCATTCCGCAGTTTAGTCCACAGATACAACCCATTCCTTTGATACAGATGCATACTTAGTTTAGATCTGATGTAAGTCTTGCGAGTACTTTGGATGATTACTCACAGTTGCTTTGCTACTTATTTCCCCCATACCTGATTTGTTGCGACCAGATGACGGATCCCACGAGCCAGATGACATCATTGATGACTACTGCTACCCCGAGGATGCCTAGTACTACGTGACGGCCGGTGACGACTTGGAGTAGTTAGGAGGCTCCCAGGTAGGAGGCCTTGCCTTTTCGATCGTTGTTGATTTTGTGCTAGCCTTCTTAAGGAAACTTGTTTAACTCATGTCTATACTCAGATATTGTTGCTTCCGCTGACTCTTGTGTTTTCGAGCTTATGTATTCGAGCCCTCGAGGCCCCTGGCTTGTAATATAAGGCTTGTATTATTTTAATTTGTGTCTAGAGTTGTGTTGTGATATCTTCCCATGAGTCCTTGATCTTGATCGTACATATTTGCGTGTATGATTAGTGTACGGTCAAATCGAGGGCGTCACACTTATAATGTTGATCCTATTGTTCCTACCACTTATATTGAGAAACCACCTTTCCCTACTATAATAAAGGATCATGCTAAAGTTTCAACTGTGGTTCGTGAGTAATACTAGAACACCTACACCCTCTGAGCAAATTAAAGTTGAACCTAGTATTGCTATGGTTAAAGATCTCTTGGTTGATAATATTGATGGGCATGTTATTTACTTTTGTGATGAAGCTGCTAGAATTGCTAGACCCGATACTAAAAATAAACATAGACATGTTGTAGGAATGTATGTTATTTCTGTTAAAATAGGAGATCATTGCTATCATGGCTTATGTGATATGGGTGCTAGTGCTAGTGCAATACCTCATTCTTTATATGAAGAAATTATGCATGATATTGCACCTGCTGAATTAGAAGGTAATGATGTTACAATTAAGCTTGCCAATAAAGATACTATTTCACCGGTTGGGATTGTTAGAGATGTTGAAGTCTTGTGTGCGAAAGTTAAATATCCTGCTGATTTTCTAGTTCTTGGTTCCCCACAAGATGACTTTTATCCCATTATATTTGGTATACCCTTCTTGAATAATGTTAATGCTAAGATAGACTGCAAAAAGGATATTGTTTCTGTTGGTTTATGGGATATGTCTCCTGATTTTAATTTTGCTAAGTTTCGTAGACAACCCCCTGATAAAGAATTGCCTAGTAAAGATGAAATTGTTGGTCTTGCTTCTATTGTCGTGCCTCCTAATGATCCTTTACAACAATATTTGCTAGACCATGAAAATGATATGTTTATGAATGAAAGAAGGGAAATAGATGAAGTATTCTTTAAACAGGGACCTATTTTGAAACACAACTTGCATGTCAAAATCCTAGGGGATCCTCCTCCACCCAAGGGTGATCCTGTGTTTGTGCTTAAACATTTGCCTAATACTCTTAAATATGCTTATCTTGATGAAAAGAATATATATCCTGTTATTATTAGTGCTAACATTTCAGAGCAGGAAGAAGAGAAATTATTGAAAACTCTGAAGAAGCACCATGCTGCTATTGGATATACTCTTGATGATCTTAAGGGCATTAGTCCCACTCTATGCAGCACAAAATAAACTTGGAAAAAATATGCAAAATCGTTTGTTGATCAGCAAAGAAGGTTGAATCCTAAGATGAAAGAAGTGGTAAGAAAATAAATACTAAAGCTTCTGGAGGCAGGTATAATTTATCCTGTTTGCCGATAGTCAGTGGGTAAGTCATGTCCATTGTGTCCCTAAGAAGGGAGGTATTACTGTTGTTCCTAATGATAAAGATGAATTGATCCCACAAAGAATTGTTACAGGTTATAGAATGGTAATTGATTTCCGCAAACTAAATAAAGCTACTAAAAAGGATCATAACCCCTTACCTTTTATTGATCAAATACTAGAAAGATTATCTAAACATACACATTTTTGCTTTCTAGACGGTTATTCTGGTTTCTCTCAAATACCTGTGTCAAAACAGGATCAGGAAAAGACCACTTTTACTTGCCCTTTCGGTACCTTTGCTTATAGATGTATGCCTTTTGGTTTATGTAATGCACCTGCTACCTTTCAAAGATGTATGACTGCTATATTCTCTGACTTTTGTGAAAAGATTGTTGAGGTTTTCATGGATGATTTCTCCATATATGGAACTTCTTTTGATGATTTCTTAAGCAATCTTGATCGAGTTTTGCAGAGATGTGAAGAAACTAATCTTTTCTTGAATTGGGAGAAGTGCCACTTTATGGTTAATGAAGGTATTGTCTTGGGGCATAAAATTTCTGAAAGAGGTATGGAAGTTGATAAAGCTAAAGTTGATGCTATTGAAAAGATATCGTGTCCAAAGGACATTAAAGGTATAAGAAGTTTCCTTGGTCATGCCAGTTTTTATAGGAGGTTCATTAAAGACTTCTCAAAAATTTCTAGGCCTCTGACTAATCTCTTACAAAAATATGTTCCTTTTGTCTTTGATGATGATTGCGTAGAAGCATTTGAAATGCTTAAGAAAGCTTTGATTTCTGCACCCATTGTTCAGCCACCTGATTGGAATTTACCCTTTGAAATTATGTGTGATGCAAGTGATTATGTTGTAGGTGGTGTTCTAGGACAAAGAGTTGATAAGAAATTAAATGTTATCCAATATGATAGTAAAACTATAGACAGTGCCCAAAGAAATTATGCTACTACTGAAAAAGAATTTTTAGCAGTTGTATTTGCTTGTGATAAGTTCAGACCCTATATTGTTGATTCTAAAGTGACTGTTCACACTGATCATGCTGCTATTAAATATCTTATGGAAAAGAAAGATGCTAAACCTAGACTTATTAGATGGGTTCTCCTACTACAAGAATTTGATTTGCATATTACTGATAGAAAGGGAGCTGAGAACCCCGTTGCAGACAACTTGTCTAGGTTAGAGAATGTTCTTGATGACCCACTACCTATAGATGATAGCTTTCCTGATGAAAAATTAGCTGTCATAAATGCTTCTCGTACTGCTCCATGGTATGCTGATTATGACAATTACATTGTTGCTAAATTTATACCACCTAGTTTCACATACAAGCAAAAGAAAAAATTCTATGATTTAAGACATTACTCCTGGGATGACCCACACCTTTATAAAGAAGGAGTAGGTGGTGTTATTAGATGTTGTGTACCTGAGAATGAATAGGAATAGATCCTACGCAAGTGTCACTCCGAGGCTTACGAAGGACACCATGCTGATAGAACTGCACATAAGGTATTGCAATCCGGTTTTATTGGCCTAATCTCTTCAAGGATGCTCGTAAGTTTGTCTTGTATTGTGATGAATTTCAAAGAAGTGGTAATATTAGTAGACGTCAAGAAATGCCTATGAACTATTCACTTGTTATTGAACCATTTGATGTTTGAGGCTTTGATTATATGGGACCGTCTTCTTCCTCTAATGGGTATACACATATTTTAGTTGTTGTTGATTATGTTACTGAGTGGGTAGTAGCTATTCCAACTAGTAGTGCTGATCATAACACCTCTATTAAGATGCTTAAAGAAGCCATTTTTCCGAGGTTTGGAGTCCCTAGATACTTAATGACTGATGGTGGTTCACATTTTATTCATGGTGCTTTTCATAAGATGCTTGCAAAGTATGATGTTAATCATAGAATTGCATCTCCATATCATCCACAGTCTATTGGTCAAGTAGAACTGAGTAATAGAGAGCTTAAATTAATTTTGCAAAAGACTGTTAATAGATACAAAAAGAATTGGTCCAAGAAACTTGATGATGCATTATGGGCCTATAGAACTGCATATAAAAATCCTATGGGTATGTCTCCATATAAAATGGTTTATGAAAAGCATGTTACTTACCTCTCGAACTAGAACATAAGGCATATTGGGCCATTAAAGAGCTCAATTATGATTTCAAACTTGCCGGTGAGAAGAGACTATTTGACATTAGCTCTCTTGATGAGTGGAGAACCCAGGCCTATGAGAATGCCAAGTTGTTTAAATAAAAATTTAAAAGATGGCATGACAAAAGGATACAAAAATGAGAGTTTAATGTAGGTGATTATGTATTGTTATACAACTCTCGTTTAAGATTTTCTGCAGGCAAACTCCTCTCTAAATGGGAAGGTCCTTACGTTATCGAGGAGTTCGTCTATTGTTCCGGTGCCATAAAAATCAACAACTTCGGAGGCACAAATCCGAGGGTGGTGAACGGTCAAAGAATCAAACATTATATCTCAAGTAACCCTATAAATGTTGAAACTAATGTTATCAAGACTATAACCCCGGAGGAGTATATAAGGGGCACCTTCCAGAACGTTTCAGCCTCCGAAAAGGAAGAGGCATGTGGTACGATAAGTAAACCGACTCCAAAACAGTTCTAATAGCAATTTTTCTCTGTTTTGGAATATTTAAGAAAATAGGAAAATAAGAAGCAGTCCTGGAAGGACACGAGGCGTCCACGATGGTGGAGGGTGCGCCCTACCCCCTGGGCGCCCCCTGCCTCGTGGGCACCACATGTGCTCTCCGGACTCCGTTTTCTTGCACGATACTTCTTTCGGTCAGTAAAAATTCATTATATAATCCCCTGAAGGTTTTGACCACCATACCACGCAAATATCTCTTGTCTTTGTTTCAAGCATTTTTTTGACAGATCTAGATCACCATGACGTCTTCAAGCACCCCTAAGGACAAGTTTTTCAAGAGGGTCATCAACCCCTACCTCGCGGAGGTGCTGCGACACCCTCAAACTATTGAGTTGCGTGAGGGGGTGTTGCACATCTGTGATGTCGAGGGACCAAGGAGGACTAGAAGCGTGGAGACAAGACTCAAAGCACTGGAGCAACAAGTTTTCAAGTGCCAGGGGATGGTGGAACGCGGACTCGATGCCAACCACATGATGATTGCGGAGTTCACCAACAATCACAAGCTGGATGCTGATACGTCTCCAACGTATCTATAATTTATGAAGTATTCATGCTATTATATTATCTTTTTTGGATGTTTATGGGCTTTACTAAACACTTTTATATTATTTTTGGGACTAACCTATTAACCGGAGGCCCAGCCCATATTGTTGTTTTCTTGCCTATTTCACTGTTTCGAAGAAAAGGAATATCAAACGAAGTCCAAATGGAATGAAACCTTCGAGAGAGTTATTTTTCGAATGGAAGCAATCCAGGAGACTTGGAGTAGACGTCAGGGAAGCTTCGAGGAAGCCACGAGGCAGGGAGGTGCGCCCTACCCCCTGGGCGTGCCCCCACCCTCGTGGGCCCCTCGTGGCTGCCCTGACCGACTTCTTTCGCCTATATATGTCCATATAACCTAAAAACATCGGAGAGCAGAATAAATCGGGAGTTCTGCTGCCATAAGCCTCCGTAGCCACCGAAAACCAATCTAGACTCATTCCGGCACCCTGCCGGAGGGGGGAATCCCTGTCCGGTGGCCATCTTCATCATCCTGGCGCTCTCCATGACGAGGAGGGAGTAGTTCACCCGCGAGGCTGAGGGTATGTATCGCAAGCTTTGTTATTATAGTTGGATCATATGGTGTTTCTCCCCCTCTACTCTCTTGTGATGAATTGAGTTTTCCCTTTGAAGTTATCTTATCGGATTGAGTCTTTAAGGATTTGAGAACACTTGATGTATGTCTTGCATGTGCTTAGTTGTGGTGACAATGGGATATCATGTGATCCACTTGATGTATGTTTTGGTGATCAACTTGCAAGTTCCGTGACCTCGTGAACTTATGCATAGGGGTTGGCACACGTTTTCATCTTGACTCACCGGTAGAAACTTTGGGGCACTCTTTGAAGTTCTTTGTGTTGGTTGAATAGATGAATCTAAGATTGTGTGATGCATATCGTATAATCATACCCACGGATACTTGAGGTGACATTGGAGTATCTAGGTGACATTAGGGTTTTGGTTGATTTGTGTCTTAAGGTGTTATTCTAGTACGAACTCTATGATAGATTGAACGGAAAGAATAGCTTCGTGTTATTTTACTACGGACTCTTGAATAGATCGATCGGAAGAATAACTTTGAGGTGGTTTCGTACCCTACAATAATCTCTTCGTTTGTTCTCCGCTATTAGTTACTTTGGAGTGACTCTTTGTGGCATTTTGAGGGATAGTTATATGATCCAATTATGTTATTATTGTTGAGAGGACTTGCACTAGTGAAAGTATGAACCCTAGGCCTTGTTTCCTAGCATTGCAATACCGTTTACGCTCACTTTTATTACTTGTTACCTTGCTGTTTTTTCAATTTCAGATTAAAAAAACATATATCTACCATCCATATTGCACTTGTATCACCATATCTTCGCCGAACTAGTGCACCTATACAATTTACCATTGTATTGGGTGTGTTGGGGACACAAGAGACTCTTTGTTATTTGGTTGCAGGGTTGTTTGAGAGAGACCATCTTCAACCTACGCCTCCCACGGATTGATAAACCTTAGGTTATCCACTTGAGGGAAATTTGTTACTGTTCTACAAACCTCTGCACTTGGAGGCCCAACAACGTCTACAAGAAAAAGGTTGCGTAGTAGACATCAACCTCTTTTCTGGCGCCGTTGCCGGGGAGGTTAGTGCTTGAAGGTATATCTTTCGATCTTGCAATTGAATTTTTTAGTTTCTTGTTTTATCACTAGTTTAGTTTATAAAATAAAATTAAAGAAAAAATGGAATTGAGGATACATCATATGCTTCATCTTTTTAATGTCTTTCATGAAAATAAGGATTCCGATAATTGTGACAAAGTGTTAGAAGAAGAATGCATTAGAATGTTTGGCACTAAATCTTTGTATGATGAGCATGATTGCAATGTTGTTACTATGAATTCCTTGGATATCTATGATGCTAATGATATGCAAAGCCACAAGCTTGGGGATGCTATGTTTGATGAAGATGATATTTTTTTGTCCCCCTAGTTTTGACGAGCAAATTTATTTGGATGATAGCATGCCTCCTATTTATGATGATTATATTGATGAAAGTGGGTTTGGAAGAGTGTCAACTTTAGAAAGTAATGATACCACTATTTTGGAGGGTGTTGAATCTTATTGTGATAATTATGAAAGTGGGTTTGGAGAGGTAACGAGTTTAGTTAATGTTAATCCCACTATTTTGGAAGAGTGTCAACTTTGCATACTTGTAGATCATGAAAAGAATGATTTATGTGATGGTTATATTGTTGAATTCATTCATGAAGCTACTGAAAATTATTATGAGGGAGGAATATATGCTTGTAGGAATTGCAATAATATCAAGTTTCCTCGCTGTGTGCTTAAAGTTTTGAAGCTATGCTTGTTTTGCCTTCCTATGCTAGTTGATTATTGTTCCCATAAGTTATTTGCTCACAAAATCCCTATGCATAGGAAGTGGGTTAGACTTAAATGTGCTAGTCATATTCTTCATGATGCTCTCTTTATATTTCAATTCTTATCTTTTATGTGAACATCATTGAAATCATCATGCCTAGCTAGGGGCGTCAAACGTTAGCGCTTGTTGGGAGGCAACCCAATTTTATTTATGTTCCTTGCTTTTTGCTCCTGTTTAGAAATAAATAATCCATATAGCCTCTGTTTATATGTGGTTTTATGCTTTTAATTAGTGTTTGTGCCAAGTAGAACCTTTGGGAAGACTTGGGGAAAGTCTTTGCGATCCTGCTGTAAAAAACAGAAACTTTAGAGCTCACGAGATTTGCTGCCATTTTGTAATGGAGAGTGCTATTTAGTTAATTCTTTTTGAATATGATTAATAGATAAATTCTTCACGTCCAGCAATTTATTTTAGAAATTTTGGGGTTCCATAAGTATTCTAAACCTACAGATTATTACAGACTGTTCTGTTTTTTACAGATTCTGTTTTTCGTGTGTTGTTTGCTTATTTTGATGAGTCTATGGCTAGTAATAGAGCTTATGAACCATATAAAAGTTGGAATACAGTAGGTTTAACACCAATATAAATAAAGAATGAGTTCACAACAGTACCTAAGTGGTGATTTATTTTCTTATACTAACGGAGCTTACGAGTTTTCTGTTAAGTTTTGTGTTGTGAAGTTTTCAAGTTTTGGGTAAAGATTCGATGGACTATGGAATAAGGAGTGCCAAGAGCCTAAGCTTGGGGATTCCCAAGGCACCCAAAGGCAATATTCAAGGACAACCAAGAGCCTAAGCTTGGGGATGCCCCGGAAGGCATCCCCTCTTTCGTCTTCGTTCATCGGTAACTTTACTTGGAGCTATATTTTTATTCACCACATGATATGTGTTTTGCTTGGAGCGTCAATTTATTTTGTTATGATTTTCTTGATTTTATTTAGAACAATGTTTTGCATCTTTTATTTCAATAAAAGTGGCATTGATAGCCTTTACTATGCCTATTTTACAAGTCTACATGTTGCTGTTTGAAAACAGAAAGTTTACCGTTGTTGAAAAAATTCCCTAGAAAAGTCAGAATGTGATAACATGTTGAAACCTTTTGAATAATAATATCTGATAAATTAAATAAATTGGTAATTTTATTTCATAATTTTTGGAGCTAGGGAAGTACAGATCTTGCTGCATTCTTTACAGACGGTCCTGTTTAGGCAGATTGCTGTTATGTCTGCATTGTTTGCATATGTTTGCTTCTTTAATGATTCTATTTGAGGATAGGACTATTAAATATGCAGAGGCATTTAGTATGCAATGTTGAATAATAATTTTAGTGATTTGCTACAGTAGAGTATGATAAGGTTTTTGCATTGGTTTATACTAACTTATCTCACAAGTCCTTGTTGAGTTTTGTGTGGATGGAGCTTTTGAGATTTTGGGAGACCGTGATATGAGAGGAATTAAGGAGACACAAATGCTCAAGATTGGGGATTCCCAAGGCATCCCAAGATAATATTTCAAGAAGTCTCAAATGTCTAAGCTTGGGGATGCCCCAGTTGGCATCCCACCTTTATTCTTCGATAACTATCGGTTAGTATCGGTTGATCCTAAGTTTTTGCTTCTTCACATGATGTTTGCTATTCTTAGATGTCATTTTATTTTGTTTTGCTTGCTGTTTGAATAATATCTCAAGATCTGAAATCCTTAAATGGGAGAGTCTTCACATAGCTAAATAATTATTTAACTACTCATTGATCTTCACTTATATCTTTCGAAGTAGTTTGTTATTCATTCACGTGCTTCACATATATCCTATGAGTAAATGGTTGAATGAATTGAATATAATAATCTTAAATTTTATATGTTTCATTTTCTTACCCCAAGGGGAGTAATGACTTCACATATAAGAAGTAGAGGTGGTAAATTTATTGAAGGTTAGCAAACATTGTATTGGTCACTTGAACAATTTAAGAAAGAATATTGAGGGAAGAGAGATTTCACATATAAATATACTATCTTGGACATCTTTTGTAATTGTGAGCACTCATTAAAATATTACATGTTAAAAGGTTGATGTTGGACAAGGAAGACAACGTAATGGGTTATGTTTTCTTATATCTGAAATAAAGTATATTTTCATGGATCATTCAACATGCTGAGCTTGCCTTTCCCCCTCATGCCAGCCAAATTATTTGCACCAATTAGAGATACTACTTGTGCTTCCAAACATCCCTTAAACCAATATAGCCATGATAGTCCACCATACCTACCTATGGATTGAATAAGATCCTTCAAGCAAGTTGTCATCAGTGCATGCAATAAAAATTGCTCTCTAAATATGTATGATCTACTAGTGTGGAGAAAATAAGCTTTATACGATCTTGTGATGTGGAAGCAATAAAAGCGGTGGACTGCATAATAAAGGTCCCTATCACAAGTGGCAATATAAAGTGACGTTCTTTCGCATTAAGATTTTGTGCATCCAACTATAAAAGTGCATGACAACCTCTGCTTCCCTCTGCGAAGGGCATATCTTTTATTCTTGTCTTATACCTTATGCAAGAGTCATGGTGATCATCACCTTTCCTTTTTACATTTTATCCTTTGGCAAGCACATTGTGTTGGAAAGATCCTGATATATATCCAATTGGATGTAAGGCATCATGAACTATTATTGTTGACATTACCCTTGAGGTAAAAGGTTGGGAGGCGAATCTTTAAGCCCCTATCTTTCTCTGTGTCTGATTAAAACTTTGAACCCATAAATATCACGTGAGTGTTAGCAATTGTGAAAGACTAAATGATAGTTGAGTATGTGAAGTTTGCTGAATCAAAGCTCTAACATAGACCCTTCATGAAAATAAGATTAATTGTAATTGTTTGATGACTAATACCACGGTTTGTTAGTTTTCAAGAAAGTTTATGATCTATACTTTAACATGTGAATAGCTTGTTACTTGATCATGAGAAGTCCTATGAGTTGAGCTACTGTTATGATATATAATGATGCTAGAAAAGGTGATTGAAATTACCATTGATCAAACTTGTGCACCTGCTAGTATTCACACTTCATAAATTCTTTCTTTTATCATTTACCTACTCGAGGACGAGCAGGAATTAAGCTTGGGGATGATGATACGTCTCCAATGTATCTATAATTTATGAAATATTCATGCTATTATATTATCTGTTTTGGATGTTTATGGGCTTTACTAAACACTTTTATATTATTTTTGGGACTAACCTATTAACCGGAGGCCCAACCCATATTTTTGTTTTCTTGCCTATTTCAGTGTTTCGAAGAAAAGGGATATCAAACAGAGTCCAAGCGGAATGAAACCTTCGGGAGAGTTATTTTTGGAACGGAAGCAATCCAGGAGACTTGGAGTAGACGTTAGGGAAGCTTCGAGGAAGCCACGAGGCAGGGACGCGCGCCCTACCCCCTGGGCGCGCCCCCACCCTCGTGGCTCCCCTGACCGACTTCTTTCGCCTATATATGTCCATATAACCTAAAAACATCGGAGAGAAGAATAGATCGAGAGTTCCGCCACCAGAAGCCTCTGTAGCCACCGAAAACCAATCTAGACCCGTTTCGGCACCCTGCCGGAGGGGGGAATCCCTCTCCGGTGGCCATCTTCATCATCCCGGGGCTCTCCATGACAAGGAGGGAGTAGTTCACCCTCGGGGCTGAGGGTATGTACCAGTAGCTATGTGTTTGATCTCTCTCTCTGTCTCGTGTTCTTGAGATGGTATGATCTTGATGTATCGCAAGCTTTGCTATTATAGTTGGATCTTATGATGTTTCTCCCCCTCTACTCTCTTGTGATGAATTGAGTTTTCCCTTTGAAGTTATCTTCTCGGGTTGAGTCTTCAAGGATTTGAGAACACTTGATGTATGTCTTGCATGTGCTTATCTGCGGTGCCAATGGGATATCACCACTTGATGTATGTTTTGGTGATCAACTTGCGAGTTCCGTGACCTCGTGAACTTATGCATAGGGGTTGGCACATGTTTTTGTCTTGACTCTCTGGTAGAAACTTTGGGGCACTCTTTGAAGTTCTTTGTGTTGGTTGAATAGATGAATCTGAGATTGTGTGATGCATATCGTATAATCATACCCACGGATACTTGAGGTGACATTGGAGTATCTAGGTGACATTAGGGTTTTGGTTGATTTGTTTCTTAAGGTGTTATTCTAGTACGAACTCTATGATAGATTGAACAGAAAGAATAGCTTCGTGTTATTTTACTATGGACTCTTGAATAGATCGATCAGAAAGAATAACTTTGAGGTGATTTCGTACCCTACAATAATATCTTTGTTTGTTCTCCGCTATTAGTTACTTTGGAGTGACTCTTTGTTGCATGTTGAGGGATAGTCATATGATCTAATTATGTTATTATTGTTGAGAGGACTTGCACTAGTGAAAGTATGAACCCTAGGCCTTGTTTCCTAGCATTGCAATACCGTTTACGCTCACTTTTATTACTTGTTACCTTGCTGTTTTTATAATTTCAGATTACAGAAACCTATATCTACCATCCATATTGCACTTGTATCACCATCTCTTCGCCGAACTAGTGCACCTATACAATTTACCATTGTATTGGGTGTGTTGGGGACACAAGAGACTCTTTGTTATTTGTTTGCAGGGTTGTTTGAGAGAGACCATCTTCAACCTACGCCTCCCACGTATTGATAAACCTTAGGTCATCCACTTGAGGGAAATTTGCTACTGTCCTACAAACCTCTGCACTTGGAGGCCCAACAACATCTACAAGAAAAAGGTTGCATAGTAGACATCAGATGCCAAGAACATTGGGGAGACCATCTTCAAGCTTCATGAGAAAATCGAGCACCTCCAAGCCCAGATCTATGACCTGCAAAACCAAAACTATGAGTATGAATATAGATTCAAAAGGATGAGTTTGGCTGCAGATTTGAGGATCCCGGAGACTCGATCATCCTTCTATGATGGTGAGCCTATGCCTTGGAAGATGGACGACAAGCCTACATCATCAACAACTCCCTCATCACTACCACAAAAGGAGAATTGAGTATTAGGTATGGGCACTCCCCTTGGCAACTGCCAAGTTTGGGGGAGTGCCCCGGTATCGTATCACCATCACACTTTTATCTTTACTGTTTTTCTTAGTTCGTTCCTTTTGGTAATATCTTGATCTAGTAGAATAAAGTTGTAGTATGATTTAGTTTTGAGTTTTTCTTTATGATCCTTCTATGTAATCGAGTCCGTGAGCTATATATAATAAAGATTAGTGTTGAGTCAAGGGCTTTGCTGTCTCGCTATGATCTTGAGGGAATAAAAGAAGGAATGATAAGAAATAAAGAGATCATATGGATCCTATTGAGAGTAATGACTTCACATATAAAGAGTATGATGAATAAAAGTTGTTGAAAGTTGACAAACATAGCTTTGGTCATCGTTGCAATTAATAGGAAGTAATAAAGAAAGAGAGGTTTTCACATATAAAGATATTATCTTGGACATCTTTTATGATTGTGAGAACTCATTAAATATGACATGCTAAAAAGTTGATGTTGGACAAGGAAGACAACGTAATGGGTTATGTTTTTTTACATACGAACTAAATTATATTGTCATGGATCATCCAACATGTTGAGCTTGCCTTCCCCCTCATGCTAGCCAAATTCCTTGCACCAAGTAGAGATACTACTTGTGCTTCCAAATATTCTTAATCCCAGTTTTGCCATGAGAGTCCACCATATCTACCTATGGATTGAGTAAGATCCTTCAAGTAAGTTGTCATTGTTGCAAGCAATAAAAGTTGCTCTCTAAATATGTATGATTTATTAGTGTGGAGAAAATAATCTTTATACGATCTTGTGATGTGTAAGAAATAAAAGCGATGGACTGCATAATAAAGGTCCATATCACAAGTGGCAATATAAAGTGACGTTCTTTTGCATTAAGATTTCGTGCATCCAACCATAAAAACATATGACAACCTTTGCTTCCCTCTGTGAAGGACCTATCTTTTATTCTTGTCTTAGACCTTATACAAGAGTCATGGTGATCTTCACCTTTCCTTTTTACTTTTAATCCTTTGGCAAGCACTGTGTGTTGGAAAGATCATGATATATATAGCTAATTGGATGTGAGTTTTCATGAACTATTATTGTTGACATTACCCTTGAGGTAAAAGGTTGGGAGGCAAAACTTTGAGCCCCTATCTTTCTTTGTGTCCGATTAAAACTTCATACCCATAAGTATTGCGTGAGTGTTAGCAATTGTGAAAGACTAAATGATAGTTGAGTATGTGGACTTGCTGAAAAGCTCTTATATTGACTCTTTCTGATGTTATGATAAATTGCAATTGCTTAAGTGACTGAGATTATAGTTTGTTAGTTTTCAATGAAGTTTCTGATTCGTACTTGAAATTGTGAATGAATTGTTACTTTAGCATAAGAAATCATATGACAATATATGTATATATATTTTGTTGTTATAAGAATGATCATCATGCCCTCATGTCCGTATTTTATTTTATTGACACCTCTATCTCTAAACATGTGGACATATTTTTCGATATCAGCTTCTGCTTGAGGACAAGCAAGGTCTAAGCTTGGGGGAGTTGATACGGCCATTTTGCATCATGTTTTTATATAGATATTTATTGCATTATGGGCTGTTATTACACATTATGTCGCAATACTTATGCCTATTCTCTCTTATTTTACAAGGTTTGCATGAAGAGGGAGAATGCTAGCAGCTGGAATTCTGGGCTGGAAAAGGAGCAAATATTAGAGACCTATTCTGCACAACTCCAAAAGTCCTGAAATTCCATGAAAGTCAGTTTTGGATTATATAAAAAATATTGGGCGAAAAAAGCACTGGAGGGGGCCACCCACCATCCACGATGGTGGGGGGGGGGGCGCGCCCCCTATCTCGTGGGCCCCCTGGCAGCCCTCCGGTGCCCATCTTTGGCTATATGAAGTCTTTCGCCCTGGAAAAAATCATAAGCAAGCTCTCGGGATGAAACTCCGCCACCACGAGGCAGAACCAATCTAGGGCTCCAGCGGAGCTGTTCTGCCGGGGAAACATCCCTCCGGGAGGGGGGAATAATCACCATCGTCATCGCCATCGATCCTCTCATCGGGAGGGGGTCAATCTCCATCAACATCTTCACCAGCACCATCACATCTCGAACCCTAGTTCATCTCTTGTATCCAATCTTGGTCTCAAAACCTCAGATTGGTACATGTGGGTTGCGAGTAGTGTTGATTACTCCTTGTAGTTGATGCTAGTTGGTTTATTTGGTGGAAGATCGTACGTTCAGATCCTTTATGCATATTAATACCCCTCTGATTATGAACATGAATATGCTTTGTGAGTAGTTACGTTTGTTCCTGAGGACATGGGAGAAGTCTTGCTATAAGTAGTCATGTGAATTTGGTATTTGTTTGATATTTTGATGAGATGTATGTTGTCTTTCCTCTAGTGGTGTCATGTTGAAAGGATCAAGGAGAGGTGTCTAGAGGGGGGGGGGTTAATAGACTCTTAACAAGAAAAAGTTGCAGTTTTTATTTTCTTCAAGTTAAGGTAGAGTTTTAGCACAAGTTTAAACATTCACAATACATATCAAGCAAGCATGTCAAGAGTATATAAGCAGCGGAAAGTAAAGCATGCAATTTGCAAGAAAGTAAAGGGATGGGATTGGGGTGTGCAAACGCAATTGGAGACACAGAGATTTTTGGCGTGGTTCCGATAGGTGGTGCTCTCATACATCCACATTGATGGAGACTTCAACCCACGAAGGGTAACGGTTGCGCAAGTCCACGGAGGGCTCCACCCATGAAGGGTCCACAAAGAAGCAACCTTGTCTATCCCACCATGGCCATCGCCCATGGAGGACTTGCCTCACTAGGGTAGATCTTCACGAAGTAGGCGATCTCCTTGCCCGTACAAACTTCTTGGTTCAACTCCACAATCTTGACGGAGGCTCCCAAGTGACACCTAACCAATCTAGGAGACACCACTCTCTAAAAGGTAATAGATGGTGTGTTGATGATGAACTCCTTGCTCTTGTGCTTCATATGATAGTCTCCCCAACACTCAACTCTCTCTCACTGATTTGGATTTGGTGGAAAGATGATTTGAGTGGAAAGCAACTTGAAGAAGGCTAGAGATCAAGATTCATATGGTTGGAATGGAATATCTTGGTCTCAACACATGAGTAGGTGGTTCTCTCTCAGAAAATGAATGTTGGAAGTGTAGGCATGTTCTGATGGCTCTCTCCATGAATGAAGAGTGGTGGAGGGGTATATATAGCCTCCACACAAAATCTAACCATTACACACAAATCACCAAACTCGGTGGGAGCGAATCAGAAAACTCGGTCGGACCGATTTAGTTCATAATGTGACCGTTAGGCATTTCGGTGGAACCGATATGATCAACTCGGTGGGACCGATGTGCTAGGGTTACGGTAAACCCTCATCTTGATTTGACTAATTACGCAAACTCGGTGGGACCTATTTTGGTAATAAGCTAACCAGAGAGTTGGTCAGGCAAACTCGGTGGGACCGATTGCATATCTCGGTGAGACCGAAATTATTGCAATAGGCGACAGAGAGTTTGCAAGCCCATCTCGGTGAGACCGAGATCCCATCGGTGAGACCGAATTGATTAGGGTTTGTGGCAGTGGCTATGTCAAGAGAACTCTGTGGCGCTGGATAGAAAGTTTCGGTGGGGCCGAGTTTGACTTTTTGATTTGGGACATATGTGGATATGGGAAAGCGGTTGAGGGTTTTGGAGCATATCACTAAGCATTTTGAGCAAGCAAGCCATTAAGCAACACCTCATCCCCTTTTAATAGTATTGGCTTCCCTATGGACTCAATGTGATCTTGGATCACTAAAAGTAAAATGTAGAGTCTTGAGCTCTTGAGCTTGAGCCAATCCTTTGTCCTTAGCATCTTGAAAGGGTTCCATATCCTCTTGTCCATGCCACTCCATCTGCTGAACTTGTCTGAGATATACTAGATGAAAACATTAGTCCCATAAGAGATATGTTAACATTAATTACCAAAACCACCGAGGGAGCACTTGTGCTTTCAATCTCCCCCTTTTTGGTAATTGAGGACAACATACATCAAAGCTTTAGATAAAGATATAGAAGATAACAAGTAAGGCTTTGGAAAGACATGTAACATGCATAGGCTCCCCCTACATGTATGCAATCATGTCAATATGAAATGTAAGAGCATGTGAATGCATAATCATGATAGAGCAGGCAAAGTGTTACATGTATCTTGGTTATATGCATCGGGGCAAATGATATGAATATATGAAGTGTAACTACATGTTCATGATTCCTTCTTGCAAACAATATGTACATTAGCAAGAAATCTTCATGCACATGAGTGTGATGCTTATACTTACCTTGTGGTCTTGAGCTGGCTTAGGAAGAGATAAACCTGAGTAAACAAGGTTAGATAACACTGATACATCTACTAGAAAGAGCAAACAAAAGAAGCCACAAGAGTACCAAGACTAGGATGACATGTAGAGTGTGAGTACTAGGTACTCTATTGGATATAGACATGTCTCCAAAGGTAAAAGATATGCAATGAATTCAAAGAATTCCTTCCCTAGTAGTCTTTCTCCCCTTGAATCTTGTATTGGATAATGGGAGAACGTAGGGAAACAAAATCAGAGCAAAACAGATCATAAACATAAACATAATATAGACATGTATTTCCCCTCTTAAAGACATGTGACTTATCTCCTCTTGAACACCAAGCATCTGGGACCTTTGATGTGATTACCTCGCTCTCTCTCTCTCTCTCTCTCCCTTTTGAAGAGAATAAGCTTTGATGTGATCTCTCTCCCCCCTTTCACATCAATTTCCAAGAAGGGGTCTTCTGGAGTGTGAGTCAAAATAGGTTTGGTCCTTGAGTCACAGAGTAGAGCGGCATATAGATTGTGATGTTGGTAGAGGGAAAAAATCATCGAGTGGAGCTGGAACAAAAATGCAGGAACAAGTGGCAAATTGTCTTTTCTACAGTGAAATCGGTGGCGCCGAGTTGTGTTCTTCGGTTGCACCGAAAGGATTCGGTTGGACCGAAAGTAGCAAACTGGTTTCCGAGTTCAACACAGAAAAAGAGCAATAGTCACCTCAGCTCACTAGGCAAATAAGATCTCACAAAGATTTGCAATGAATTGGATGCAGGAAATGCAGAAAAAAAAACAAAGAAAAAGAAAAGAAATCTATATGAAGGGAAATCAATATGCAAGAGACAAATGCAAGGATACATAGAAACACTAGAGAACTTCATCTAGAATTGGTGGGCGACAGAGTCACCTATGTTAGAGTATATTGATTGAGGAGTCAGGTGAGAACACTTGATCGTAGGTCATACTCATTGTTTAAGCTCAAAATGGGGTTACCATTTTTCGTTTAAGCATTTGATGTATTCGCATCTTGTTGAGTTGCTTTGACCCATGACTTGGGGTAAAGCTTCTCTAAGATGGAATAAAATACCTTGGGTGGTGGTGTTGAACTTGATCATGTAGTTGAACTTGTGTGGGATGCTCAAGGTTGATGTAGCTCATCAAAGATTTGGAGCACCACTTGTAGTTTGAGTTCATCTATCTACATGTGTTAGTCTTGCAAGGAAGAGCACTTGTGTATCCAATTTTACAATCATGAATTCGATACCAAATGAAATTTGATATATAGAAGTGGTCAAAGGATATGCTGAGGGGTTTCATGCTTCCTTGTCTTCAACCACCATTGTGTAGAGATTTGGTGATGTAGAGATTGCTCAAGATGTGAGTGAGTTGCAATCTCATGGATTTAGATTCATCCAAGTACCTACAAGGGTTAGATAGCATGCAAGGGTACATATGTATCCAAGAAACATATGATCATCATCATAAGAGAAGAAGTCAAGGATTAGTCAAAGGCTTATGCCTTGCATGTATCCAAATGGAGTTCCTACTCCAAGTTTGAAGCATCAATGATGTTCAATTCACCTCGCAAATGGCAAAAGACTTTCTCATCAAGCGGTTTGGTGAATATATTCGCCAATTGCTTATCGGTACGAACATGCTTAAGATCAATATCACCTTTAGCAACGTGATCTCGAATGAAATGATGACGAACTTCAATATGCTTGGTTCGAGAATGTTGCACAGGATTATGAGAAATCTTAATAGCACTTTCATTGTCACAAAGAAATGGAACATGTTTCACATAGATCCCATAATCTTTAAGAGTTTGGGTCATCCAAAGTAATTGAGCACAACATGAACCTGTGGCAATGTATTCTGCTTCAGCGGTGGATAAGGATACCGATTTTTGTTTATTGGAGGACCAAGATACAAGAGGTCTACCAAGAAATTGACAAGTACCCGATGTGGACTTTCTATCAACCTTGTCTCCGGCGTAGTCCGAATCGGAGTAGCCAACAAGATCAAAACAAGACCTCTTAGGATACCAAATGCCAAAATTTGGTGTATGTATTAAGTATCTCACTATCCTTTTCATAGCCTTAAGATGACATTCTTTGGGGGCCGCTTGATGTCGTGCACACATGCACACACTTAGCATAATGTCGGGATGGGAGGCACATAGACATAACAGTGATCCAATCATAGATCGATAAACCTTTTGGTCAACCGATTTGCCATCCTTGGTCAAGTCAAGATGTTCACTTGTAGGCATGGGAGTTTTCATACCTTTGCTTTCTTGCATGTTGAACTTCTTGAATAAGTCCTTGGTGTACTTTGTTTGAGAAACAAAGGTGCCTTCCTTAGTTTGCTTCATTTGCAAACCAAGAAAGAACTTGAGTGCACTCATCATAGACATCTCGAACTTCTTCGACATTAGCTTTCCAAACTTTTCACTAAAATGAGGGTTAGTCGAACCAAATATGATATCATCACATAAATTTGGCACACAAATAATTCACCATTAACCCTTTTAATAAAAAGAGTAGAATCTATTTTTCCAATCTCAAAGCCTTTCTCAATAAGGAACTTGGTCAAGCATTTATACCACGCTCTAGGAGCTTGTTTAAGACCATAAAGAGCTTTGTGAAGTTTGTAAACATGGTCGGATTTCTTAGGATTAACAAAGCCAGGAGGTTTTTTAACATAAACTTCCTCCTCAATTTCACCATTTAGGAAAGCACTTTTAATGTCCATTTGTTACAAGGTGATATCATGGTGATTAGCATACGCAAGTAAGATGCGGATGGACTCAAGTCTAGCAACAGGGGCATATGTCTCACCGTAGTCCATACCTTCGACTTGAGTGTAGCCTTGGGAGACGAGACATGCTTTGTTGTGGACGACTTGACCATCTTCGTCTTGCTTGTTGTGAAACACCCATTTGGTACCGATGATGTTGTGGTTGTTGTCGGGCTTCTCGACCAATGTCCACACTTGGTTTCTCTCAAAGTTGTGTATCTCTTCGTGCATGGCATTTATCCAATCCAGATCTTCCCATGCTTCTTCAACCTTCATAGGTTCAGTGCTAGAGATGAATGAATAATGTTCACAGAAATTAGCCAAACAAGTTTTGGAGCAAGTGATTCTCCCGGTTTGAATATCGTTGAATATTTGTTCAACGGGATGGTCTCATGAAACTCTTGCTCGAACTCGTGGGAGCTTTTGTTTGGGTCGGGGTGGAGCATATTCTTAATCATCTCGTTCTTCTTCTTGGCCTTCTTCATTGTTGACGTTGTCGTTCTCTCGTCGTGGTGGAGAAGGAGGTTGATGAGGTTCATCTTGATGCATTTCCTCATTTTCTTCATCTTGATGTGTCCCACTTGTGGATGCTTCCTTGTCAACTCTTGGTTCGCCTTGTCATGAGGTAGAAGCTTCCACTTGGACGGGCGAGCACTGGTGCGCGTCGGTCCTAAACAAACAGTTTTTTACCCCTTTCCGCGACGGCCTTTGGAACCGTCGCCAAGTGAGTGTGTGCGATAGGGGGTCCTTCCCACACGACCCAAAAACCGTCGGGGATATGGAATAGTGATCCAGAGGCCTTCCAAATGTAATTGTGTGCGATGCAGCACACACTAAATTCTTTCGCACGTGTGGTATCGGTGATTAAGCGTTTCTAATGACGCAGTGAAACCATACGGTCTATCGTAACGAACCATTTGGGAAACAGTATGTAAGGCATACGGGCCAACATATGAACTGTGTGTGATTTGTGCCCTATCGCACACGAGTTTTCTGCGTAACCCGTCTACCATGCTAGACTCCATCGCACATGTTTTCCAACAATTACCGTCTGAAATAATATTCTATCACAAACATTTCAGGAGCCCCTTCACACACATACAAGTGTTGCAGACCGTCTATGGTTTGTTAGGTATCACCGACGGTTGCCGCAAGAGTGACTTGTGCTTTTTGTTTGGGAACCCACACATTTCCTGAAAAAATATGACTGGGATTGTATTTTGCATTGGGCATGGTTTACTCCCAGTTCTCGTGTGCGATAACGCGATATCACAAACGGTTCCGAAGATACACGTAGTAGCGGTGTGAATCATTTGCGATCTGCTGTGTATCACTGACGGTTCCAATACGATCGATGTATGCTTTCCGACGTGGATCGCACACACTCATTTAGTTGAACCGTGTGCGGAGCAATTGCCAGGTTAAAACAAAAATATCACATTTTGAATCAGCACGCAAAAAGCAAATTCGCCACAATATTCAATTGAACAAATAAACATAAATATCCCATTTTGAATCGGCACGCAAAAAGCAAATTCGCCACAATATTCAATTGAACAAATAGTGTCCACAACAAGAACATTCATCAGATTTCGCAACAATTACAATTGAACATATGGTAGCTAAATTCCAATGATTTGTCCACACATATATGCATTACATAATTAATCATAGTGTATGAAATATGAGAACCTCATCAGATGGAAAACAATGGATCCATGCGTTATATGTTTAGCGGCTAACTCTTACTCAATGTTTTAGGAGAAGGCATGCTGAAATCTTCATTATCACCAGTGGGATTGATGTAGTGATCTAGGAAGAAGTCGTTGATAAATCTCCAAACCATCAGCAATTCACCAGCCGGGAGCGGTTCAGGGGTCCTCGGTTTTAAGATGAGCTGCAGTATTTTTAAGATCAGAATGTGCCATATGAGTGGAGTAGAAGATATTAATTAAGATAGACTTACTAGTACTAATTCGCAAGGATCGTCACAACTATCAGCAAATTTGCAGATGGAGATCATGTGTGTGCAAACATAGTATCCACAAAGGTTGATCCCTGCTTCTTGTTGAGGACATTGAAATTTTTTGTACAGAATTAGTATGTATTTGTCATGTTAGGAACAACCTAACCGGTGTTAGATGTATTATTTTTTCTTTGGACAAAATAGAAAGAGGTTTATTTAGAAGCTTGAACATTTGACTAGCGTAAGGAAAGGTATTTGTAGACTGTTGGACAAATTTTCCAAAAATAATGGATTTCGGTGTGTTACCGGAGAAATGATCTCGTGCTGCAGAGGTAGTTTCCTCTTGAACAGGTTCCCTGTTTTAGTTTCCCACAATGCGAGCACACTGCAAATGATGATGAATTTTGACAAGATCAATTATTGAACCAGATATGAATGCAAATTAATTTCAACATCATAGAATTCAATACCTATCCAAGAATTGATGAAGATGCGTCAGGTCCTGAGCATTTGTTGACTCTCTAAGAGAATCGATGTAGTAAACTGTGTTCTTCTTTGGAACAATGAATACCAATATCCAGTGATTGCTACATATTAAGAAAGTCATGAACTTACGAATGATGTCGAAAGCTGAAAGACAACCAGTGTATGCGTGGTTGTTTACTTGACTTACCCTTCATGATATGGCCAAAGAAATGATTCTGCATGGGACGTGTTTTCGAAGATACGGACGACCGTGTTAACGGCCCAGTCCCGTCGGTCCTTTTCATGTAATGTTGTGTCATTTGCTAATGCAAGATCTATGAAATACACACTCTAACTTTGTCTTCTCTGCGCGTTCAATCCCCTGAGAGGAATAAAATGCAGTTAGCTGTTTATCATTTACAACCTTGTATGGAGAAGTTGATCAGAGTTTGTTAAGTACTTACAAAATCACGCACCTAACAAGAGTGGCATCGAGCACGTTGAAGTTGAAGAAGAGATGTAAGTCCTTGAAACTCACAATGATGGAACCAGCATCGTGTCGGAAATGATCTCTATTGTAGTGGACTAGCAAATGGTGATGACCTTCTGACATTTGATCCATGCAATATTCATGTAACTCGCGACAACTGGAGCTGCACTCATCAAAGTATTCGCCAACAAGAAATGGATGGACATGGACATAATTGTGTGCTTAAAGTATGTCTGCTTTTCTTTTAGCAAGCAACAATTCTACTTCTTCATCATCCATGGCGTCAGAAATAATATTACTCCCCGATTCGAACAAGCTGCTGTTAATTTGGTTCTGGGTGATGAGTGCTTTAAGAGGCAATCATTCTCTTTCCTCTTCACTTTTCCGCTGCGCTTCCTCGTGGTCGTGGGTGTAGCCTTTTTGGCCACTTCCTGCTTGGTACTTGAAGCATTTCTGGCAGAACGTCTGGTTGCCTGCACGGTAGACTGCCAAGCAGACGGTGAAGCTTGGACGGACTTCTTAGCAGACTGTTTATCTATGCCAGACCCTGAGCTGGCGTTGCTGCAGTGACGAACTACTGGGTTGTAGGAGCAGAGGTATCGGACTGCTGACCATGCATTGAAGCTATGTCAGGTTTCTGCGTAGGTGGTGCCAACTTGTCGGTGTGCTGAGGAGGCCGTGCCAATGCGTTGGTTTGCTGAGCAGGAAGTGCTAACGCATTGGTATGCTGATCACACGCCTGCGGACCGACAGACTAATGAGCAATCGGTTCTGGACCTACAGACTGCTTAGCAGACGGTTCCGTAGCATCAGACTACTTAGCAGTCTGTTCCACCAGGTTGGTCTGCTGAGCATGTGCTGCACCTGGATCTCCCCCCGCTGCTTTAGCGGCTGGTATCTGAACAGGTGGTGCGTCATTAGCAGTTGTAGGCCTTGCCACTGGCTGCTTTGGGGCGGAGGATGACATGGCTTGTATGCCACAAAGTCGGTCCGGCTGATCACAGGTTGATGCATCAGCCCACAAGAGCTGCTCTGGCAAGGAGAGCGTCATCGGTTGAGGGGCGACAGTGGTTGCTCTTGGCGGGGCTTCAGGAATCTCATCGATGAACTCTATTTCCTTTCGTGGCCACTGGATGTGATGTAACAGTGTTTCTCCCAAGGTCCTTTGCTCATCGAAGTCTCCTAGGACATTCTTCAGGCAAATTCATTGAATCCAGGCTTTACTTCAGTCACGTAGCACTTCACACAGCCCAGCTTCAATGGCACATTGTCCAAGAAGAGGCCATCTTCCAAGAAGGGTGGGTAAACCCAGACTGTTGCACATTTTAATGTACCTTCATAATGTGTAAGCACGCCCTTCAGTCTGTCTTTCATTCCAGATAGATCAGATATAGCATCATCATGAGCAGCTGCAGTCTCAGTGTTGCTGGGGTCAGCTGATGCACAACTACTCTTGTGCAGTGTTGTCGCACAATAAGCAGCATCATCCATGCCCGCATCCCCTCCCATCTGATGGCTATCTGTCAGTGTTAGAGTCTTCTGCATCATCATCATTGACTCCTCAACATCCTTTCGAACAGCCGGATAAATCTCCTTCAACTTTTCAAACAATGCATTCTACTTCATTTCACTCCTCGCTTTTTTCATGTTGAGCCTCTCTTCTTTGCTGAGTGTGAAAGCCCTCTTGTGCGGGACATTAACACCTATACCCCTTGCACGGCCAGGGGGCTCTTTTGTGTCTAGAGCAATGGACAGAATGCCACATGGCCCTGAGTTCCTGTAGAACCTTCCAGGGATCTTGGAAGCCTCTACCATCACTTCATATAGTTTGGTGTCACGTGCGTTTTCAAAGTAAGAAGTTTCGTCATCACGCCTCTTTGCACATGCCTGCAAGTAGTCTCTGGTGTGTTCGCCCTTGATTTCACTAAAGGTCAGACTCTCACCCACCGCTACTACTTCTTTGTCATCTTGTTCCCGTATTAGTTTCATGTCGTAGTATCCTGCCACACCCATATGGTGGGGGTGTATGTTCTTCTTCCGAAGTTCCAATTGCTTGAAACTCTTCGCAGCAAACTCTGGAGTTGCCCTGGCCCTTTTGAATTCTGCCCAGTCTGCCTTTGTAATTTGGGGTATGTAGGGATTGGGTCCTTGCCTTCACTCAAGTACTTCTTGTACAACACGTGCTTCCAGTTTCTCCAAGCATCCCTAGCCTTCTTCAGTGCAGCGTGTTCCACCTGCATTCTCCACTGCTCTGGAATGTTGAAGTGATCCATGATCTCCCGGACTATCCTTCGCCGTGTTTCTGAGTCAGCCTTCTGAAACCTCGGCAGATTAATGTTGAGCCTTGCCCTGCCAACAAATCCACACACTTTCCTAAACCTCATGTGTGCTTTATCTAGTTTAGTTGGAGCCTAGGACTTTAAATCAATCTCGGTTACTTCATATACACCTTTAGGTTGGTGTGTGGGCTTCCTTGGAGCATTCCTCCATGTCCTGGCCGGAAGGGTAATTGCTGTAGCTCTATCCCGTTCAAGACTACTTTATCCCTCACAATCTGCTGAAGACCTAGGGTTGTCCGAATCAGACGAAGATACATGGCCTGAATGAGTGTTGTCGCTGCTACTCGGCATCTACAGAGAACACATGCGAAACTCAGGAAAGGAGGATAAGCATAAAACTAACAACTTGGTATCGATCTTTCTAAACATGCCATGCAATAATTTAGAAAATGTATAGCTAATTTTTTAAGTTTGTGTGACTCAGGCACCCGCGATCTGTAAATAGGCAGGAACTTATTGGAACAAATACAGCTTATATGTAGTAAGGAAGGTAGATAATTAACATATATATGCTCTTCGTTATTTTATAGCCAATTTGGGAACATACGAAACGAAATTAGAAGAGCGATTGCGAGGAAATATGCCTCACCGTGATGGAGAGGAGTAACTAACAGTCTTCTTAATGCAAACCCGGCCGGACCACAGGAGAGGCGAGGGTTACTGCATCGATATGCTCGAGGGTGCCTGGCGAGCAAACGAAGACGGCGAGGCGCGGGCCGCCGCGTGATGGGAACGGCAGTGGAGGTAGGCTTGACGCCGAAGAGTGAGCACACGGCCGGGGTAAGCACGCCGGCATCGGAGAGGGTTCTGTTGTGGATCTGGGGGAGAGGGGCTGGCAAAGGAGATTGGGTGGACTAGTTGAGTGAAACGCGGCCAGACAGTGGGGGGTGTTGGCGGCCTAGGTGAAAAGGGTGAAAAATATCCCCGGTCATCGCGCGCGCGGAAAGGCCTATGCAAACGGTTGCCTCTAAGCGCTTGTGTGCAAAAACAGAATAATTTCGTTTGAAATGAAGATGTACTAATTTAGAAATGAAGACGTGAGTTCATCGTTTCTCATCTAAATTTTTTGCACGTAAACCAATCACAATTTTACCACGGGTTTGATTTGATGGCGCATTTCAGGTCTCGTGTGTTGTATGTAAGACATTTTTTGGCATTTACCGTGCATGTTTGCATATAAATCAATTCCTAGCCAGACTACATTTCCTGTCGAAAGGGATGAGAATTGCCGTTCGATCTGGGAGCACCCAACGGTGCAGACGTACGATCCATGGGGTTTGGGTTCTGGCCAATCAGAACGCACGACTCAGATCGCACATGCAGTGAGGGGGGGCATCGGCCACGGTTTGGTAGGCACACGACTTTCGTGTGTGAAAACTTGTGCTATTTGAAAACAATTTTTTGGAGGGGCTATTTGAAAACATGTGCATGTGTTGTCGAAAGGGATGAGGATCGCTGTTGGATCAAGGAGAATCCAACGGTGCAGATGTACGATCCGTGGGGCTTGGGTCCTAGCCAATCAGAATGCACGACTCAGATGGCGCATGTGGCAGAGGGGTGGGGGTGCATCAACCACGGTTTAGTGGACACACTGCTTTCGTGAGTGAACCATGTGCTCTTTGAAAACATTTACATTACCTAACATCATATTTTTGTTCGAATGAAAACATGAGTTCATCGTTTCGCCTTAAAATTTTTTCCATGGTAAGAAATCATGAGTATAGTGGAGAGTGTCATATACTAGTATCATGAATATATAGTACATATGATACTACCTTTAATTAATTATAGCTCATAGTATAATACATAGAGTATAGTATATCATATATATATATATATATATCATATTTATTGCCATGCATGACACAAATTAGCATCGCATTTAACATGATACGGTATCTACCTACTATATGTTACTCTAACCCTCTTTATATATATTTAATTCTTTGCCACATTAGCATATATACTTGCTATTTCTGAGTGCATGACATCGTCGACTATGATACCACCACTATGGCCAGCTTTATATAGGGAGTATCATATAGTACTATATATATATATATAGTATCATGCATATGATACTAGTGTATGATACTATGTATGTACCTTTATAGTGCATATATAGTATCATAGTGTAGTACTAGCTCCCTCTGTAAACTAATATAAGAGCGTTTAGATTACTAAATAGTGACCTAAACTCTCTTATATTAGTTTACGGAGGGAGTATATATTATAGATGACCGTATTTATGGCCATGCATGACACAAAGTAGTATAGCATTTATTATGTTACGGTATCTACCTATGTTGCTGCTTCTTTGTCACATCATCATATTTTCCATTCCCGGGTGCATGATACCGGCTATGATACCCCCACTATGGCCATCCTAATAAGGTTGGTCGTAATATGGGAGTATCAAGCGGTATGATGCATGCCAACAAGACTTTTTGGATGATGTGGCACACAGTTAGGGCCTCTTTGATTCGCAGGATTGTTAAAATGAAGGAATAGGAAAAATGCAGGAATAGGATGCCATGTCTTATAGTATCCTACATGATTTGAAAGAATGTTTGATAGCGCACGAAAAACAAAGGAATTCTACAAAGAGGTTTGAGTGGATGGAAATATTACTCCAGAATGTAGTACAAATGGATCCTATGGGAAAATTCCTAAGGATGTCAATCCTACGAATCAAACGAGCATCACAGGAAAAATTCCTAAGGGTCCAAATCCTCCAAAAATCCTATGCAATTCCTTTGAATAAAAGGAGCCCTTAAATGATGAAAGAGAGGATGTGTGGTATCATATCATGATATCGTATCATATTAAATGTTGTGCTACTTTGTGTCATGCATGATAATTAATAAGGAACCTAAGATACTAACTCATGATACTATGCATGCACACATTATGGAGATATTGCCGATCATATATACTAGTATCATGCATATATACTCCCTCCTTTCCGGTTTATAGACTTACCTCAAAATTTTAGTTTTTCATTTTATAAAGCTTGATTTGGTTGTTTTCCATCACATGTCCAGATTCCAAGGTGCATTAAATCATTGCATGCAAGTATTAAGAGAAAGTTGACAATACATGTACTTTATATATGCATGCATGTATTGCAATTAATACATTGGAAAACATAAATTTTTGAGGAAAACAAAAGCATTAATTGGGTATTCTTGCAAACTATAAAAGGTATTCCACCACTCACCATCTACCTTGGTTGGTGAGATTTTTGAATTGAGCCCTATAAGGCTGGTTGTAATAGAGAGTATCATATATATATACACACACACACATCTGGGCTATTTTGTTACGCGTAACAGAATATTATTCTGTTACTCTACTTGAACTGATGAATTCAAGCGACTGAAATGATGAAATTCGACCGCATGAACTGATGCTTTATGTTTCTGTTAAAAATCGTCTTCTTTAGTTTATTTTTTTTTTGCAATTTTTTTGTCGGAATGGGGCGTGTAATATATTGTTGGAAAACTCTTGACATCCACATTACAATTTTATGATTTGTTTTTGCAAAAAAATTATGGTTTAAGAGCAGTTTTGGAAAAAACGTTTTTTTCAAAACCGAAAATGCAAATCATATTTTGGACTTAATTTTCAAATGGTTTGTCGGAATTGAGCAAATGAGATGGCATTGGAAGGCTTGTGAAAATACGCATCTTCCATATATCTACTATTTTCTCAAATTCTCTATGATTCAAAAGTAATTTTAAAAATGGTGAAATTCTAGTCGAAACGTATTTTCGTTGTTTTTTCAAACGTTTTGTCGGATTGACGCAAATGATACGGTGTTGGAAAGCTATGGAAAATGTGCAACTTTTGCGTATAGAAAGTTTTTTCTAATTCCTTACGGTTTAAATACGAATTCAAATACGGTTAAAGTTGGTTTTGAACGTGATTTTGTTAAAAAGTTTATTGAAATGGTGCAAATAATATACCATTGAAAAGCTACCAAAAATGCGTAACTTAGTCATGTTAAACATTTTCTCAAATTCACAATTGTTTAAGAGTAATTTTGAATACGGCAAGACGGATCCTGCTGTTTTCCCGTCTGAAAAACAGAGTACTCGTACTGATATATGTGTGTGTTTGTACTGAGCTATTTTTTGTAGAGTAATTTTGAATTATTCTGAAAAAAGAGTACTTGTACTGATGTTTGCATGGGTTTGTACAAAACATGTTTTCACTAACTAGACTTTGCTCTGTTTTTGGGTAATATTTTTGCTCGTAAAATTTCAACGGTTTTTACTGTATCGTCGCCCCTATACTTGCATGGTTTGTATCATCGAACTGAATGATATTTTATTCAAAAATAAAATGTTTTGTTTTGTTTTTTTTTGAACTCAACATTTTTTTACAACGATGTTCTGAACTTCTCTCATTTTACGACTTGTACTGAGGTACTTACTAAGCAGGATTTTCATGGGGTTTCTTTTTTTTGCTTGAACTTTTACAATTTGAATTTCTGCCATTTCTTTTATTCTAAACGGACCACCGTTTTTAACTCGTACTGAGGTACTTACTACACCCAAACTGGGGTGGCTGTTGCGTGTCTCGGCCAGGAAGAAGACGAAGCTTGGGGGCAAGGCTGGATTCGGCCGACGGCTGGTCCGGTCGGTAGGATGCTGCGCAAGACGGGGGGTGACAAGCGCAGGGCGGCGGGGCCCAGAGTGCGGTGCATGGCAGAGGGGCTCGAGGTGGCGGCGCGGGGCAGGGATGGCAGTGCGCGGCGGCGGAGGGAAGCTGGGACGGCGCGCGGCAGTCACCAGAGGCGGGGACGGGCCGGCGAGCTCGTCGGAGGGGAGGCGCGCGGGGAGGATCCGGCACCCGTCGACGAGGAGGTGCGCGGGGAGGGGTCGATGCCCGTCGGAGGGAAGGCGCGCAAGGAGGGGCCGGCAAGCCCGTCGGCGGGGAGGCGTGCGGACGGCTGGCCGGCGGCAGCACGTGGGTCGGAGAAGCGACCCGTCACGGCGCCGCAGGCTCCCTCGCTCCAGCTACCGCCGTCGCTCGCTCGCCCGCGGCGGCTGCCTCTGGCGGTAGGAGGCGGGTTAGGTTGGGGTCGGGTCGAGGAGTTTCTGATATGGCCTGCGCGTCGCGCCCTTATAGGGCCGAGGGGTAACAAAATAATATTATGTTACCGGTAACAGAATAGTCCAGTCCTATATATATATACTCCCTCCGTTCCTTTATGTAAGGTCTATTATTTTTGACATGGTGACCAAGGCACATAACTATAGAGGTGTTAGGACAGAATTACCCTTGGCAAATTTATTGATTAGTGGCAAGTAAATCAATGAGTGCAGGAAAGTAATAGATACATGCAATCGAGAGAGAGAGAGAGAGAGATTCTTTCCTTATTTTGCAACAAGGAGAGATACATGCAATCAAGAGAAAGATACATTTCTTTTTCTGGAGGACTAAAAAGGGAATTAGGAGGATTTAGAAGAAATGCACCTTACATTGTGGAATTTCATCAAAAAACAAATACACCTTATATAAAGGAACGGAGGGAGTATATACTAGTAGTATCATGCATATATATGATAGTGTAGCTAGGAAACTAGCTACTTCCATAATGCATAGTATCATAAGTTAAAATCTTAGGTTGCCTTACTAATCACACAAAGTACGTAGTAGTACAACATTTAATATGACACGGTATCATGATATGATATCACATCCTCTTTGATGTGTCACATCATCCAGAAAGTCTAGTTGGCATGCATGATACCATTTATGATAATACCATTACAACCAACCTAGATAAACTCGAAAGGAGGGAGTATGAGACTAGCTAGCCACAATGGAGAGTAGTAGTACACTGGTAACATACACATATCCCTAGACTATATATGTTACTACCTTCATAGTGGGTAGTAACATAAGTGTAGTGTGATGCAAAGCTTCATTTCTTAGGTTACAGACTCATATTGCATTGGGACATGTGATGCTACAATAACTATCTAAGTTACTGAAACTATCTCTCTCCTCATTAACTTATTGCCACATAAGCAAGTTTGCTGAATTGGAGTCGGTGTTACTGCCGAAGTTACTCCCACTGTGGCTAGTCTGATACTAGCTAGTCATCTATGATATACTAGCTACCTCACTAAGAGCATGGTTAATAATATAACCAAGGGTCGGCTATAAGAAGTTGACATGTCATATACAACCAACCTCTTAGCGGGTATGTACAATAATAAGTTTTATATACGTACTAGTTTATCAACAGTTGGCCCACCTTACATCCTCACAAAGTGTCTTGGGTCTCCTGTTGCAGCTGGCTCTACTAACCAAGAGCCCGCTTCTCTTCTCTTTCCTCGAACTAATAAGCACATATATATTATTCTATTCCTTATAGCCAGACTACCCACAGTGGGAGTAACATAGGTAGTAATATCACACATATCTAGATAAAATAGATGATGTGGCAAGCAATAAATGAAGAAATGGAGGAAGGTGGATATGTGTGATGTTACTACCTATGTTACTCCCACTGTGGGTATAATCTTATACTATAGTATGAGACTACCCACAATGGGAGTAAGTAACATAGATAGTAACATCACACATATCTAGATAAAGTAGATGATGTGGCAAGCAATAAATGAAGAAAGAGAGGAAAGTAGTAACATAGCTAGTTACTAGTAGTATGAGTAATATCACATGTACATATCAAGGTAAGATGTGTCTATAGCCTAATAAATGAAGTGTTGCATGTTACCACACATATATGTTACTCCCCACTATAGAGGTAGTAACATAGACTAGTGTAATACATGGGCATGTTACTAGTCTATGTTACTACCCATTGTGGCTAGTCTGAATAACATCACACATCTCAAGGAAAGATGAGTCTATAGCCTAATAAACTACACATATGTTACTCCCCACTATACAGGTAGTAACATATACTAGTGACATTCTATGTTACTACCCATTGTGGCTAGTCTTATGTCACTCTATTGTGTACTTACTTGCTCTAATAATGCATAGTATCATAGAGTAGCTAGTATTATATGTGGTACTTTATTTATATTGTCATGCATGACACATAGTAGCATAACATTTATTATGATACGGTTTCATGATATGCTACTCAACCCTCTCTTTCTTCATTTAATTAATTCTATGATAGCTCATCAAAATTGCCTAGTTGGCATGCATGATACTAGCTATGATACCCCCTTACTATCAGCCTAGCAAAGGTGTACAGATCATTTGTGCGTCACTTTGTGAGTTTTCATCCGTTTGTTCGAGAAGCGGGGAGAAGTTTCAAACATTTCGGTCGCGAGGTGCGGCCACTGGCGTAGGGCTAGTTGGTATTTTAATTACAGAAAATTCAGATGGAGTTCGGACATCATCAAAATCGGTGTGTGCCTGTGGCGTGCTCTCACGACCCCGTGGAAAAAAATTGGTAAAGTTTGGCACAAGTTTTGATGACCGCTCCTTCCAAACTGGAGCATCTCACATGAAGGATCATGGTTTTCCAAAAGGAGACGTGTCAATTCAAACTCCTATGGCCAATGACTTCATCGTTTGGCCTCATAAAAATTTCCATGGTACGCAATCACCATTATACTACGGGTTTGATTTTCTGGCGCATTTCAGGTATCTTAGCTATATTTAAGACATTTTTTGATATTAAAGTGCATTTTGTGCATAAAAATAAAATTACAACCGGAACTGCATGTGTTGTCGAAAGGGATGAGGATCGTCGTTCGATCTGGGAGCATCCAACGGTGCAGACGTATGATCCGTGGGGTTTGGGTTCTGGCCAATCAGAAAGCATGACTCGGATCATGGGCGGGGTGGTGGCGGGGTTTGGTCGGCACACGACTTTCATCAATGGACCATGTGCTATTCGCAAACTAGATTGCATATTTTTGTTCACATACTGTAGCGAGATCGATTGAGTGTACTACCTCTATGATATAATAATAATAACAAAAAATAGTTCATATTCATTGCCTGAGCTGATAGCATATCAAGGTCAACATATTAACGGTTCTTACATCAACATAAAACCGGGCATAACTCACAAATTTAGTACACGCGACAGTTCTAAATCGAACGATTAAGTTGCAGGGTAGGCATAAAGACTAGTCCTATAGATTAATTCCCATGTACATGGGGGAACTGGGATCATTAAGTTGACCCCGAATGAACTTGGGTTTTTTGATGATTTTAAACTTCTTCTCTGTTGCACTGGTGCGTGATCCATTGGCTAGCAACTCATCAAATTCATCGTACTCGTCCTGATCAGCAACATCGTTGACACCCAGTACCCTTCTCTTCCCATGCATCGCTAAATGGCCGTTCTTATGCAAGGGGTCGTCCACAAAGAAAATCTGGGTAGCATCACTGGCAAGAATGAATGGGTCCGCGTGATATGCCATCATTGTCCTGTTAACACATGCCTTCCTGTACTCATCAATCCTTACCTGACCAAGAGGGATCCATGCGCACCTGAATAATGCCACCTTAACTTTCACATAGTCAAGCTCCCAAATCTCTTTGATGGTTCCATAGTATACCCTTTTATCAGCTTCATTTGCAGTCATGCATTCTATTCGAACAGAGCTGTTTTGATACAAGGTTTTCTTATCACGTTCCTCAGTGTAGAATGTGTATCCATTTATGTCATATGCTTGGTACATCAGCATCGTAGGTGATGGCTTTTGTGCCAACCACGTAGCAATGTCATCGATGGATCCTTGTGCCAAACGATTCTTTAGCCATTCGGCGTAGTCCTTAGTGTGCTCCTTCATCTCCACCTTGATGGAGGCACCATTGGTAAGAATCTTTGGCGTATCTCCACCAAGTGTTCTTCGGCATAAGCGATGAGAACTGGGCTGTTAAGCAGTACCGTCAAATGGGCTTTCTCTGCCAATTCTATGGGTGCAGCCATTTGTGTGCCATCAAGGACTGGCTTACCTTTCAGCCTTCCCTCATGGCGAGAGAGGGGTAAACCTATAGGTCTTTGTTTCATGTATTCGGTGCAAAACTCAACCACCTCCTCCGCAGTATAACCTTGTAGGATGCTTGCCTCTGGATGGTTTCGGTTCCGACAAAAGCACTTCAGGATTCCCATGAACCGCTCGAAGGGATACATGGTGCGAAGAAACACAGGACCACAATACTTTATCTCGTCGACAAGGTGCACAGTGAGATGGACCATGATATCAAAGAATGACGGTGGGAAAAACATCTCTAGGTTGGACAATATTCTTGCAATATCATCTTGCATATGATCCAACTCTTCAGGATCTACAACTTTCTGCCATAGTTGGTTGAAGAAATCACATAGGTCAATGAGTGTGTTTCTTATATCTTTGTCCATCAGATTCCTGATGGCCACCTGGAGGATTTGTGTCAACATTATGTGGCAATCATGTGACTTCATGTATCCCAACTTCATTTTACCTGAGCGCACATCCACGAGACTTCTGATGTTTGCTGAGTAGGAAGAGGGTGTCTTAACTGACAACAAATAGGTGAAGAACTGTGTTGCTTCTTTTGTACTGAAATTGTAACTCTGGCGAGCTTTGATGAATTTATCATCATCTTCTGCTTCACTCTTGCGTTGTGATTGATCAACAAGCATATCGAGTCGTGAACCGTCACCATCCTTTCTTTTACCTTTAATCTTGAGCAGAGTACCAAGGGTGCTTTCACATACGTTCTTATCTACGTGCATGACATCGATGCAGTGACGTACACGTCAAATCTCCCAGTAAGGTAATTTCTAGAACACCGATTTCTTCTTAAACACTTGATCCTTGGGTGTTAGTTTCACCGTCAAAGGGTGGTTCTTGCCATGTACAACATTAATTTTTTTATCCATGTTGTGGACCACCACCCCTTCATAGGGTCTTGGGGCTGCAGCTGCCTCTGCCATACCATCAAATTCAGCTTTCATCTTTCGGTATGGGTGATTTTTCCGTAAGAACCTATGGTGACGCAAATACACTGTTTTGCGCGAGTTGGGAAGTCTTATGCTAGCTGTCCTATCCATGCATGTGACACACCCTACTTCTCCCCTTGTTTTCTGCCCCGATGTGTTGCCTAATGCCGGCATATCTTGAATGGTGTGCACCAGCATGGCATGTAGATCGAAAATCTCCTTTTTGTAAGCATCATAACATTTTACAGCAGGCCCATCTATCCACATTGTCAGCAGTTCTTCTACCAGTAGCTGAAAGCAAATGTCGATGTCATTTCCAGGTTGCTTCGGGCCTTGGATAATCATTGACATCATAATGTATTTTTTATTCATACACAACCAAGGAGCTAGGTTATATATGCACAGAAGCACCGGCCATGTGTTGTGATTGGTGCTCATATCGCCAAAAGGATTCATCCCATCAGTACACTCCCCGAGCCTTATACTTCTAGGATCCTTGGCAAAATTTTCAAACTTTTTGTCGATTAATTCCCATTGAGCCCCATCTTTCGGGTGCCTCATATACCTATTCGCAATTCGCTCATCATGATGCCACCGCAACCTCTTTGCCTCTCTAGGGTTTGCAAACAAACGCCTCAACCTTGGAATTAAAGGCAAGTAGCAAACAACCTTGATCGGGACTCCTGTCTTGATCTCGTCGTCCGATTTGTACTTGTCCTTTGCTCTCCTGCACTTGTATCGTGCATGCTTGCATGTGGGACATGCGCGAAAATCTTTGTACTCACCACGGTACAATATACAATCATTCACACAAGCGTGTATCTTCTGTACTTAAGGATGGCAATTTTACCCATGGACATGGATACCCATGGATATCCGACCCGAATGGATAGGGTTTGGATATGCTTTTGTGCCCATGGCTAGCGCCCAAACCCGACCCGATTGCTCGTGGACAGGGCATGGATCTAATCTTGTGCCCATGGGTATACCCAAACCCGACCCGATAGTATGATTTAATGGGCAAAATCTTCTATCCCTACCCCACAGTCGCATGTCCCACTGCAATTTTCCACTTTGTTATCTAAAACACGCAAAAGAAATTGCATAATCCCCGCTGTAACTTCTATTAGTTGTCATTCAATCCCTGTCGTAACATACTACAGGGTACCTTCCCTTATTTTTATCTCCTTGTTAAATGACTCGTCATTCTCATGTTTTAGAAAAATACTAAATGATATTAGGTTGTCAGTGGATGTTGATTTGCCACAAGTTGATGTTTACCATAAGTAAAGCCTCGCCTGCCGTGAGGTGAAGAATGGAGGACCTTATGTTAACATTGTGTTATTTCTTATTTATATGTCTTGAGAGGACCCAGTGGATATCCAGCGGGTATGGATATCCATCGGGTTTGGACATGGACACAATTTTTCACCCGTGGATTTTTTCATGGGCGGGCAAAGACAGTCTTCATGGATATGGATATGGATTTGATATTGTTCAACCCGATCCAAACCCAACCCATTGCCATCTTTATCTGTACTTCAAGTTCCAATGGGCAAACAATTTTCTTCGCTTCATTCGTGCTTCTGGGGAGCACATTATCTTCTGGAAGAATTTCTTTCAAAAGACCTAACATCTCTGTGAAGCCCTTATTTGATAGACCGTTTGTTGCTTTAAATCTGAGAAGCACCAGGGTGGCACTCAACCCTGGATACAATTCTTTCTTGGAGTCCGCATCAATGGTTGGCAGATCCTTGTACCCAATCACATGCTTATCTGGGCCCTCAAAATCTGCAATCATAGCAGCAAAATCTGGCATATCAAGATCATCGTCATCTGCGTCGACGTCTTGGTTTTCCAGTGGGCGTTTTGGCTTTCCGGTGTTCCATTGGTAGCTTGACACCTCTGCCCCGATGTTAGCTTCAACATCCATGTGACACTGATCGGGGTTTGGCATCTCGTTGCCCTGGGTATCTTCATCCATGACCTCCTCTTCGCCATGTCTGGTCCAACGTGTATATCCATCCATGAATCCCATAGAGACTAAGTGCATCTGGACATGTACAACTTTATGTGACTCTGTATTGGCACAATCAGTACATGGACACAGGATGTAATCCGCATCACCAATTCTCCTCTTTGTACTTTCAGCCAAATTCATGAACTTTGTCACGCCATTGATAAAATCTGCGGTTTTCCGATTCTTCATCCATCGAGATTGTTCCATCTACAACACAAGAATGGTAATTAAAAACAAAATAACAACATTAATACATGGATTAACTGCTGTCCAAAGATGCGTGCATAAATTACAAGGTTTTTTTGATAATTACTGAGGACGCTCCATGTTGTTATCCAGACGTGCTATGACAAAAATTAATGGCCAGTCAATTTACACGCAGAGTACTAGTACAACACTACACTTAGGAATTGAATACCTAAATTTAGCCACTCACGAAAAGAATACCTTAACTAATTAGCCGTGCGGCGACCTTCACCCAGCAGACAGATAAGCGCGATGCGGTGGCACACCGAGACAGCAGGGTCGAGGAGCAAAGCTTAGTGCGGCTGCCACCTGAAGTTCGACCTCCACTATCCCACGCGACATCGACCGCGATGGATGTGCTCGAATCACGCTGACGCCGACCTCGATGGTTGAGCTCCTCCTATCTCCCGCCGCAGAACAAGGATTGACCTCCTATGACGCCGCCACCGCCCACCGATCGAGGATTGACCTCTTCTCCAGTAGCCGCTGCCTAGGCCACCGCCACCATCTCTATATGCAGAGCGGTTGTTTTTTTACGGATATCCGCGGAGCGGCTGTTTACACGGTATCTCACCGTAACTCAATTATATGGACAGGGTAGTACATCACATACGGTTATGTAACGGCAACCGTGTCCAACCTACATTGTCTTCTCACAAGGTTTGGTGCGGAAATCGTGTGTGACGTTGTAATACCTAACACAAACGACATGTACAAACAGTGTGTCGTATACAACATATATATAGTGCCATTAGTAGTTCCCAACCGTTAGCTTATCTCCACGGTTTCCCCATTTCCCCCAAATCCCTACATAGCCTCCAAATTACCTCGTGTGGCACTGACATTGGGGGAATGCGGACGAGTGGTGCTGATGGTTTTAGTGCGGCTGCTCCTGCTCGTATCGTCACCACGACGGCAGTCGCCGCCGAGCACTTGCCTAAGGTCATCAAAAGGCAGGTGTACTACGGATCCTAATCGTCCTGTCAGGTTCCAATCTCCCTATATTTTTTACCATGTCCAAAGTATGGCTCCTTGCCGTCCTGAATGACCCCCCCCCCCCTAGGAGAGCGATCTGTCGCCGGATCCGGAGCTTGACTCCAGACTCCCGCAACATGAGTTCGAC
The DNA here is from genome assembly GCF_002162155.2 of Triticum dicoccoides. Taxonomy (NCBI): domain Eukaryota; kingdom Viridiplantae; phylum Streptophyta; class Magnoliopsida; order Poales; family Poaceae; genus Triticum; species Triticum dicoccoides. The sequence continues at coordinate 559,595,407 of NC_041386.1, read as the reverse complement.
TCCAAGTTTTGCGCCACTGAGAAGTACCAAAAGCTGAGTTATGTGCACGGGCACACTACCGCTCGACGTGTATGCATGGAGGGATTCGACATTGGCAGGCGGTTTCTCAATTGCCCCTTAGAGGTTAGTGCTAATTAAGTTCATCATTTTATTTCAGTTAATTCCACCGCTCATTTAGAATACTATTTAACATTGGCAGGGATATGAGGCTTGTGCCTTTGTTAACTGGTTGGATGAAGAATGGCATGGCAGGGCTCAGAGTGTTATCACCAAGCTCGCAGAAGATAACGTAAAGCTGAAGAAGAAACTGGTTGATCTAGAATGTACAATCAGTACGATGAAGCAAGAAAGAATCAATCACAGGCAACAGATGAAAGCAATTGACAAGAAGGAACTAGCATGTGTAGTTGTGGTTGTCGCATTAGCCATGTTCTATGCGCTGTTTGCAATGATGATTAGGGGTTTTGTTTGACAGTATTGCTAAAGCACATCTAGATGTTCTCTAAGTAATGCACATCTAGGTCCTATATATGCCATTAATGTTACGGAAGATTCGTGCATATATTTTTCTTTGTCTTGTTTCTTTTCCTTTCTAGTTTGATTATTACTGGCTTTATTAATAAGAAGAGCTCAATGTATTGCTTGCCAACTGTCATAATCCGTTCATACCGGTACCGGTGCATAATCCCAAAACTCGTTCCTTGTTTTTGTCCTGAAAAAGGAAATCAGCCAAATAGCCAATAGGAGTCCTGCGCAACCAACCCTAAAAAAGGAGTCCTGCGCAACTCCGGAAATTTGGAGCGACTGGGTACAAATAATTGCGGTTGATTATATCAGCAGTTAGATAATACGTCAACCCTTGCTTCAATCCCCGCTTCAATTGGCAGTTCCTCTTATCTGCATACCCCGCTTAAGTGTCCACCATCTTCATCGTCCCCGACAGGCCGTGCTACACACTGGCACACACTCTGCAGCCATGTCGAGCGATAGCGAGGATGACAGTTCGGCCAGCATTCTGGCGCCCGATGATAGGTTAACATCAGAATCATCCCGCTCATCTTCCATGAGTTCAGCCTCGAGCCCGAACCTCGATTATATCCGGTTCATGGAAGGGATGCCACCTCCGGAGTTGTCAGACGACAACCAGACGGATGAGGAGCCGTCAGAGGATGAAGAAGAGGACGATGATGAGGAGGAGGAATGGTCGAACGAGGAGGAGGAGGACGACGAGAGCAACAAAGATGACAACGGTGGCGGCGATGAAAAGCCAATGGTCGGCGACAAGAAGCGTCCTCGCCAAGACGATGCCGCGGGGCCATCCAACAAGAACAACAAGAAGAACAAGGACTAAATTAAGCAGACTGTATATATGTAACGCCCCGTGACCGATGTGCCAGGTGTCCTCCAGTTATTCGCTGTTGTTGCTTTGTCATTGCTTGCGTGTCATGCATTGCATATCATGTCATCATGTGCATTTCATTTGCATACATGTTCATCTCATGCATCCGAGCATTTTCCCCGTTGTCCGTTTTGCATTCCGCCGCTCCTATCTCCTCCGGTGGTCCTTTCTACCTTTCTTTCGTGTGTGGGGGTTAAACATTTCCGAATTGGACCGAGACTTGCCAAGCGGCCTTGGTTTACTACCGGTAGACCGCCTGTCAAGTTTTGTACCATTTGGACTTCGTTTGATGCTCCAACGGTTAACCGAGGGACTGAGAAGGCCTCGTGTGTGTTGCAGCCCAACACCCCTTCTATTTGGCCCAAAACCCACCTTAACCTCCTCCATCATCTCGGTCGTTCGATCACGATCGCGTGGCCGAAAACCGCACCTCTTTTGGACTCTCCTAGCTCCCTCTACCTATAAATATGTGTCTCCCTCCGAAATCCTCGTGCAGATCAAACCCTAGCTTCGTCCTCCTCGCGCCTGGACAAATCTCCCACCGCGCCGTACAATGTCCACCGCCGCCGCCACCTCGCTCCAGCCAACCGGCAGCCGCCACGTCACCACCGCTCCACCCCGCAACGAATCGGTCGCCGCCACCTGTCCGCGCTCGCGCCCCACTTCGCCTCCGCGCCCACCGGCCCGCCGAGGCCCG
>NC_041386.1:559585171-559592861 GCF_002162155.2 Triticum dicoccoides | reverse complement strand
GCCGTTGGCTCCTTGCCGACGCCCCGCAAGCCTCGCCGCCGCCGCCGCCACAGAGATCCCGCCGGACTCCGGTGCCCCAACTCCTCCGGCGAGTCTAGCCGTCGCCGGCGACCTCTCCTTCCAACTCCGGCCGCCTCCCCGTGCCTTTCTCTGGTGAACTCCGGCCAGATCCGCCGCCGCTTTCAAAACCATGCGAAACCCTAGATCTGGGTGAGATATTTCACTAAGTCCCCGAAATTCCCATATTCATATGCCCATATTCATCATGTCGTAACTTTGCATCCGTAGATCCGTTTTGGGCGTGTAGCATATCAAAATGTTCGCCTCAGAGAGCACATCATTTCATCTCATTGCATCATTTTCATTTGAGTTCATCTTGAAGCCCGAATACTGTTGGAAGAGAGCTATTTGAGTTAATTGTCAGATCTGCTGCACCAAATAGCTATTTGTCATTTTTTCCATGATTATTGTGTGCATGATATGCTCTTGAGCTGTACATGAGTTTTGTTATATGCTTTGCCATGTTTACAGAGGTGCTTACCATGTATTTTTGTGACATGTGTGGTGTCTAGCACAAGCTTGCAAAGTAGTGCATTCGTTAATGCTGATTTTAGGGACTTAGACTTTCACTAAGTCCTTGATCTGTTTTTATCAATATGTCATATGTTCATGTTGTTTCCTAGTGATCCGTGCCTCTTTTGAGGATGATCAGTAAGAATGTTTTGTTAATCTTGTAGTGCTCTATCCATCCATGTCTTTGTTTGCATTTATGGAGCACCCTAGCTTGAGCCAATCGAGCTCTACTTTTGCTATTTCGTGAATCTGGGCAGATTGTCTACTTGTTAGCGATTTTGCCGAGTATGTTGTAGTTGATCCGTGCATGCTATGTTGTTGTTATTGCCATGTCTAGCTTGTATTATGTGTATTCTTGATGGGTGTATGCTTAGATTGTCATGACATGCTCTGTAGTGAGTGCATCGAGCTCGTAAACATCCCTACTTGGTATCTGATTTGCATGTTCCAGTTTTTCTCTAAGTCTGTGATCTGATTATGGTTTTGCCATGTTCACATGCTTGTAATTGTATTTTCTGATCCCTTTTGGCTCAAGGTCACTAAGGGACTTTTGTTAAGCTCTTTGAGTAGCTCCATGCCATGCCTTGATTTTCCATATTAAGTTCCTGTAGCATCTAGTTTTCTTGCTCCTAAGTGTGCTATCTGATCTGAAATTCCAGGCTTGTGTTAATTTCACTAAGTCTGAGATCTGTTTACCAATTGCACTTTTTCCATGCTTGTTTGAATGTGTTAATGGATGAATTAGCCGTAGCTCAGTGTTCATCTTTTGTCAAGCATCTTGAGTGGATCCCTGCCATGTATTTTGTTGCCATGTTTGGGTGATGTAGCATATTTATCTTATTGCATTTAGATGTCTACTTGTAGTTTATCGCAGACCGGTGCCATATTTGTTTCGCTTGCCATTTCCAAACCGTGCATCCGATTCCGGCGATCTTTATATCGATTTCAACCGAAATCACCTCATCTTTCCAGTGGAACTCTTGGATTTCCAAGTTGAGGCCAGGTTCAATCATTCCTTGTCAAATCATCCATATGCATCACATACCGCATCCCGCATATCATACCATGTTCATGTGTTGGTTGTTTACTATGTTGTGTGCTTCTTTCCGGTGTTTGATTCTTCGGGTTGGATTCGATAATGTCGCGTTTTTGAGGACTCGTTCGTCTACGTCCGTTTGTCTTCATCATGGACTCGTTCTTCTTCCTTGCGGGTTTTCAGGCAAGATGACCATACCCTCGAAATCACTTCTATCTTTGCTTGCTAGTTGCTCGCTCTTTTGCTATGCCTATGTTGCGATACCTACGACTTGCTTATCATGCCTCCTATATTGTTGAACCAAGCCTCTAACCCACCTTGTCCTAGCAAACTGTTGTTTGGCTATGTTACCGCTTTGCTCAGCCCCTCTTATAGTGTTGTTAGTTGCAGGTGAAGATTGAAGTTTGTTCCTTGTTGGAACATGGAGATGTTGTTCCTTGTTGGTACATGTTTACTTGTTGGGATATCTCAATATATCTTATTTAATTAATGCATCTATATACTTGGTAAAGGGTGGAAGACTCGGCCTTATGCCTGGTGTTTTGTTCCACTCTTGCTGCCCTAGTTTCTGTCATGTCGGTGTTATGTTCCCGGATTTTGCGTTCCTTACGCGATTGGGTTATAATGGGAACCCCTTGACAGTTCGCCTTGAGTAAAACTCCTCCAGCAATGCCCAACATTGGTTTTACCATTCGCCACCTAGCCTTTTCTTTCCCTTGGGTTCTGCAGACTCAAGGGTCATCATTATTTTAACCCCCCTGGGCCAGTGCTCCTCTGAGTGTTGGTCCAACCTGTCAGCTGCCGGTGGCCACCAGGGGCAACTCTGGGTTGGCCTACCCGTACCTAAGACAATCTGAGTGTGCCCTGAGAAAGAGATATGTGCAGCTCTTATCGGGATTTGTCGGCACATTCGGGCGGTGTTGCTGGTTTAGTTTTACCTTGTCAAAATGTCTTGTAACCGGGATTCCGAGTCTGATCGGGTCTTCCCGCTAGAAGGAATATCCTTCGTTGACCGTGAGAGCTTGTTATGGGCTAAGTTAGGACACCCCTGCAGGGATTTGAACTTCCGAAAGCCATGCCTGCGGTTATGGGCAGATGGAATTTGTTAATGTCCGGTTGTAGAAAACCTGAAGTTGACCTTAATTAAAATGCATCAACCGCGTGTGTTACCGTGATGGTCTCTTTCCGGCGGAGTCCGGGAAGTGAACACGGTGTTGGAGTTATGCTTGACGTAGGTAGTTCTAGGGTCACTTCTTGATCATAGTTTCATGATCGTGCTTTGCCTTCTCTTCTCGCTCTCATTTGCGTATGTTTAGCCACCATATATGCTAGTCGCTTGCTGCAGCTCCACCTCATACCTTTACCTTACCCATAAGCTTAAATAGTCTTGATCGCGAGGGTGCGAGATTGCTGAGTCCCCGTGACTCACAGATACTTCCAAAACCAGCTTGCAGGTGCCGTTGAACCGTGCAGATGACGCAACCAAGCTCAAGGAGGAGCTCGATGAAGATCTTGTCCTTTGTGTTGTTTCGTTCTAGTTGACCAATAGTGGAGCCCAGTTGGGGTCGATCGGGGACCTTTGTCGCATTTGGGGTTCTTCTTTTATTTTGGTTCCATAGACGGACCTTGATTGTACTTGGATGTTGTAATGCTTTATTCATGTAATTGCGTGAAGTGGCGATTGTAAGCCAACTATGTATCTTTTACCCTATTGTATTACATGGGTTGTTTGCAAAGATTACCTCACTTGCGACATTGCTTTCAATGCGGTTATGCCTCTAAGTCGTGCTTCGACACATGGGAGATATAGCCGCATTAAGGGCGTTACAAGTTGGTATCAGAGCCTTCCCCGACCTTAGGAGCCCCATTGCTTGATCAAATTAGCAGATGAGTTGAGTCTAGAAAATGTTTTGAGTCATTTAGGAATTATATATCGGAGAGTTTAGGAATTCTTTTTACTCCCCAGTCCCTTCATCGCTCTGGTAAGGCATCCTGACGTAGAGTTTTGACTCTTCTCTTCTCAAATTTTCACTAAATCTTTTTTAGGATCACGCGGGTATCTTGGAATCATTCTGATCGATTTGTGATGAGAACATTGTTCTTGGTGCCTCCTATCATTTAGGGGTTGTGGCAGTGTCCCGGGGAGTTGAGCTGCGAGGTGTTGTCGTCACAATTTTATCATTGCAGTTCTGGAATCCCTGACTTTAGTTTCGCCGACATCGAAAATCTCTTTTATGTAGTTGTTGGTGAGATAACCTCGACGCCACCCAGTACTAGGGAGGGAGTTCGGGAGTATTGCCATAACTCATATAACGGATGTTTTTCGAAGGTTGAGGTAGATGATTTTCGAAGGTTTCTTGGTTATGTGTTGAAGGATGGATACAGCTAGATGTAGGATTTGTTAGTTTGGGTGAGATATTATGCTTCCCCTGTATCCCCAACACCTGATTGCATAACCGGAAAATTTCGGGAGTTTATAAGTGGGAATTCAAGTAGCTCTTAGGATTTCTTTCCGACAGATGTATGATATGAAATTAGGGTTCGACGTCTAGTGGTCCGCCTATTCACGGTTGGTTTTACAGTGGTCTCGTTGTGTCTTAAAGAGTCCTTGGCTATGCTGACTCGGGGACGCTTCGTATGTCATGTGCACTGCCTTGTACATGATGGTGCTGTACGATTGAGCCCGTGTAGGCCCCACCACGAAAACTTCAGACGAAATCTCTATCATATGTTTGTTCCGGCTTATTCTACAAGCCAATCCTTTGTTTTGTTTTGAGTTGTGGTATTCGAGTTGCTTCGAAGTCAAATGTTGATTCCATGCCTTTTCCTAAGCGGTGTTCTCATACCCCGATGTGAATACCAATCCTTCTCTATCATCGAGCTTGTCATCTAAATTTCTTCTCTACCGGTGTGTTTCGCTTCTAGTGGATCCGATCACTTCAACATTCGGAAGATCAATTATCAGTTCTTCTCAACGGTGTTTGCTTCATCCGTTCCAAGTTGTCTTTGTTTTCCCGCCCACCCACCCCTTTTCTTCAAGGACTCAGATTTCTTAGTCAAGTATCCTTCTATTCATGTGAAGTCTCTCCATTCTTTTCCTTCATGTTCTTACCCGGTGATTCTCATGAAGATTCTAACGGAGCTTCAAATTCGTCACTCATTCTCTTCTTCGGTGGTTTCAAGTCAAGCTTTGTTGATCATACCCTTCCTCATTTCAATGCTTTCTCATGCCGGTGCACCTCTTAATCATCCACTTCTCGCTATTCAATTGTTCCGGAGTGCTCAAGAAATCTCACAAGATTCGTGTTTCCACTCTGCTTTCGTAATCCTTTCAAGCTCTTTCGAGATTCTTATCTCATTCTAGCCATTTAATTCAACCGGTGAAACCTCTCTTTTAAATCTTTTCAACGGTGTATCTTTTGAGTGGGCCCTAACCCACAGGTCTTTCCCAGGATCTACCTGACTCTTCTTATTTTCCCGGAGCTATCCTAAATTCTTTGAAGTTTGACGTAAGTATGAATTATCATCAGTCAAATGCCTTTCTCCAAGATCTTTAAAAATCTTTTCATCGTTGGCTCAGTCTTTTCGCTTTTGATTCTTCCGGAGCGTCTAAACAATTCTAGGTGGTGTTTCTCGTCGTCATTCTCTGCATTTGAAGACCGAAGAAGAGTTTCTCTTTAATCTTGCTCCATTATCTTCAAGATTCATGGTGCTAGCCTTATGCCGTCCTCTCATAATTGTTGTCGTTCGTGATAATTCTTTTCACCCATCCAGAGTAATTCAGTAGTCTTTCAGTTCGGTTCTCCGGAGGCTATCAACTCAGAATTATTCATTCTCAGCTTTCAGCTCTCTTTCTCTAAATCTTACCGGTGCATCATTCAAATATTCTCTATTAAGTTCGTGATCTATTCGTCCACTTGTATCTAAACTCTCTCATATATCTTCGTTCATTTGCCAATTCTTACCGGTGATTCATCCCTTTACTTCATTTGTTGTTCAATTCTTACGGTGGTTCGTTCAAGAGTTTTCTTCCTTCGTGTATCATATCTATGCATTCGTCCTTTTCAAATTCTACCGGTGGATCGTTGAATACTTTCTCAAGTTTGCGCTATATCTATCTTAATCTTTGTACGAGGATAAGTAGTATGTCAAATCCATTGCTTGTCAGCAATTAAATTGTTGGAGGATACGCATAACATAATTCTTATTCTTGTTCCATCCAAGTGATTAATTCTTTTTCCGGAGTGGTTCATCATATCAAATTCTCGATTCGAGATGCTTTATCTATTCTTTCCCGGAGTTCCAAGCTTTCTCAATTATATCATCACGAAGATCCATCTAAGTCATTACAAGGATTCACCTTGTGCTTTCAACTTCTCTTTCTTTTCGTTTGATCATCCTTTTGTTACCAGAGTTCTTCATGGAGGTTCTACATGCTGGTTCTTCAAGGATTTAACTCCTTCTCGAAGGGTTCTTCAAGATTCTTTTCAGAGGAGCTCAAGCATTCTTCTTCTTGTAATCCGGAGTTCAATTCTTTCTACCGTGTCATTTGAGGTGGTATTATGTCATTCTTGATAATTTCAGTTCATGTTCCATGATTCACATGTTGTTAAGAATGAGATATTTTAAATCCATCAATCTTGCCATTGGAGCTATCTTGGGTTATATTTCACCTAAAGATTTCCCTAAGGATTGTTGCTATTTATGGTGCTTATAAATGATCCAAGTTCTTATTTTATCCTCCCGGTGAAATAACTTTCTCGTCAATTTGTTCATATCAAGCCAATCTATTGTTTTTCCGTGAGTGGCAGAATTTCACCTCAAGATTTTGAGATGTTTTCCATAAGCCCACTTCAAGCCTATCTTTCCGTCGTTAGGTTTCCAACAACTCCGTTCGACCCTTCTCCTAAAGATGCCTTGCCAAGCTCTTTTGTGGCAGAAACTGGCATTTTCTTCTCCATTCTTTTCTTTCAATTATCTATCTTCTATTTCTTTCTTCCGGAGGCATTGTGATGTTGCTCTCCTCAACCCACCTTCTCGCTTTGTTGGGACCATGTTTTGATCATGCTTATCCTTTTAATCGAAGTATTGTGTCCCCTTTTCTCAAGCCCTTCCATTTTATCAAGTTTTTCATCTCTTTTCAACCGAAGTTATGTCCGAATTTGTAATTCCTTGTTTCCTCTTTCCTACCGGAGTGCTTTCAACTTCGTTTATCTCCGTTGTATTCTTTTCTCGATATGGCTTAACCTTTTTAAGGTTCTTTGGTTTCACTCGTTTGTCAAAGGAGCAACTTAGTTTTACCTCTTCTCTTTCTCTTCCGTTGTCCCTCCGGTGCCATTCTAGATCTCGGGACGAGATCCTCTCGTAGTGGTGGAGTGTTGTAACGCCCCGTGACCGATGTGTCACGTGTCCTCCATTTATTCGATGTTGTTGCTTTGTCATTGCTTGCGTGTCATGCATTGCATATCATGTCATCATGTGCATTTAATTTGCATACATGTTCATCTCATGCATCCGAGCATTTTCCCCGTTGTCCGTTTTGCATTCCGGCGCTCCTATCTCCTCCGGTGGTCCTTTCTACCTTTCTTTCGTGTGTGGGGGTTAAACATTTCTGGATTGGACCAAGACTTGCCAAGCGGCCTTGGTTTACTACCGGTAGACCGCTTGTCAAGTTTCGTACCATTTGGACTTCGTTTGATGCTCCAACGGTTAACCGAGGGACCGAGAAGGCCTTGTGTGTGTTGCAGCCCAACACCCCTTCTATTTGGCCCAAAACCCACCTTAACCTCCTCCATCATCTCGGTCGTTCGATCACGATCGCGTGGCCGAAAACCGCACCTCTTTTGGACTCTCCTAGCTCCCTCTACCTATAAATATGTGTCTCCCTCCGAAATCCTCGCGCAGATCAAACCCTAGCTTCGTCCTCCTCGCGCCCGGACAAATCTCCCACCGTGCCGGACAATGTCCAGCCGCCGCCGCCACCTCACTCCAGCCAACCGGCGGCCGCCACCTCACCACCACTCCACCCCGCAACGAATCGGTCGCCGCCACCTGTCCGCGCCCGCGCCCCACTTCGCCCCC
>NC_041386.1:559574670-559584883 GCF_002162155.2 Triticum dicoccoides | reverse complement strand
CCCGCAAGCCTCGCCGCCGTCGCCGCCGCGGAGATCCCGCCAGACTCCGGTGCCCCAACTCCTCCGGCGAGTCTAGCCGTCGCCGGCGACCTCTCCTTCCAACTCCGGCCGCCTCCCCGTGCCTTTCTCTGGCGAACTCCGGCCAGATCCGCCGCCGCTTTGAAAACCATGCGAAACTCTTGATCTGGGTGAGATATTTCACTAAGTCCCCGAAATTCCTAGATTCATATGCCCATGTTCATCATGTCGTAACTTTGCATAGATCCGTTTTTGGCGTGTAGCATATCAAAATGTTTGCCTCAGAGAGCACATCATTTCATCTCATTGCATCATTTTCATTTGAGTTTATCTTGATGCCCGAAATGCTGTTGGAAGAGAGCTATTTGAGTTAATTGTCAGATCTGCTGCACCAAATAGCTATTTGTCATTTTTGCCATGATTATTGTGTGCATGATATGCTCCTGAGCTGTACATGAGTTTTGTTATATGCTTTGCCATCTTTACAGATGTGCTTACCATGTATTTTTTTGACATGTGTGGTGTCTATAACAAGCTTGCAAAGTAGTGCATTCGTTAATGCTGATTTCAGGGACTTAGAATTTCACTAAGTCCTTGATCTGTTTTTATCAATATGTCATATGTTCATGTTGTTTCCTAGTGATCCGTGCCTCTTTTGAGGATGATCAGTAAGAATGTTTTGTTAATCTTGTAGTGCTCTATCCATCCATGTCTTTGTTTGCATTTATGGAGCACCCTAGCTTGAGCCAATCGAGCTCTACTTTTGCTATTTCATGAATCTGGGCAGATTGTCTACTTGTTAGCGATTTTGCCGAGGATGTTGTAGTTGATCTGTGCATGCTATGTTGTTTTTCTTGCCATATCTAGCTTTTATTATATGTATTCTTGATGGGTGTATGCTTAGATTGTCATGACATGCTCTGTAGTGAGTGCATCAAGCTCGTAAACATGCCTACTTGGTATCTGATTTGCATGTTCCAGTTTTTCTCTAAGTCTGTGATCTGATTATGTTTTTGCCATGTTCACATGCTTGTAATTGTATTTTCTGATCCCTTTTGGCTCAAGGTCACTAAGGGACTTTTGTTAAGCTTTTTGAGTAGCTCCATGCCATGCCTTGCTTTGCCATGTTAAGTTCATGTAGCATCTAGTTTTCTTGCTCCTAAGTGTGCTACCTGATCTGAAATTTCAGGCTTGTGTTAATTTCACTAAGTCTGAGATCTGTTTACCAATTGCACTTTTGTCATGCTTGTTTGAATCTGTTAATAGATGAATTAGCCGTAGCTCAATGTTCATCTTTTGTCAAGCATCTTGCGTGGATCCCTGCCATGTATTTTGTTGCCATGTTTGGGTGCTGTAGCATATTTATCTTGTTGCATTTAGATGGCTACTTGCTGTTTATCGCAGACCGGTGCCATATTTGTTTCGCTTGCCATTTCCAAACCGTGCATCCGATTCCGGCGATCTTTATATCGATTTCAACCGAAATCACCTCATATTTCTAGTGGCACTCTTGGATTTCCAAGTTGAGGCCAGGTTCAATCATTCCTTGTCAAATCATGCATATGCATCACATACTGCATCCCGCATATCATACCGTGTTCATGTGTTGGTTGTTTACTATGTTGTGTGCTTCTTTCCGGTGTTTGCTTCTTCGGGTTGGATTCGATAACGTCGCGTTTGTGAGGACCCATTATTCTACATCCGTTTGTCTTCATCATGGACTCGTTCTTCTTCCTTGCGGGTTTTCAGGCAAGATGACCATACCCTCGAAATCACTTCTATCTTTGCTTGCTAGTTGCTCGCTCTTTTGATATGCCAATGCTGTGATACCTACCACTTGCTTATCATGCCTCCTATATTGTTGAACCAAGCCTCTAACCCACCTTGTCCTAGCAAACCGTTGTTTGGCTATGTTACCGCTTTGCTCAGCCCCTCTTATAGCGTTGTTAGTTGCAGGTGAAGATTGAAGTTTGTTCCTTGTTGGAACATGGAGATGTTGTTCCTTGTAGGTACATGTTTACTTGTTGGGATATCTCAATATATCTTATTTAATTAATGCATCTATATACTTGGTAAAGGGTGGAAGGCTCGTCCTTATGCCTGGTGTTTTGTTCCACTCTTGCCGCCCTAGTTTCCGTCATATCGGTGTTATGTTCCCGGATTTTGCGTTCCTTACGTGGTTGGGTTATAATGGGAACCCCTTGACAGTTCGCCTTGAGTAAAACTCCTCCAGCAATGCCCAACATTGGTTTTACCATTCGCCACCTAGCCTTTTCTTTCCCTTGGGTTCTGCAGACTCAAGGGTCATCATTATTTTAACCCCCCCCCCCCGGGCCAGTGCTCCTCTGAGTGTTGGTCCAACCTGTCAGCTGCCGGTGGCCACCAGGGGCAGCTCTGGGCTGGCCTACCCGTACCTAAGACAATCTGAGTGTGCCCTGAGAAAGAGATATGTGCAGCTCCTATCGGGATTTGTCGGCACATTCGGGCGGTGTTGCTGGTTTAGTTTTACCTTGTCGAAATGTCTTGTAACCGGGATCCCGAGTCTGATCGGGTCTTCCTGCTAGAAGGAATATCCTTCGTTGACCGTGAGAGCTTGTTATGGGCTAAGTTGCGACACCCCTGCGGGGATTTGAACTTTCGAAAGCCGTGTCCGCGGTTATGGGCAGATGGGAATTTGTTAATGTCCAGTTGTAGAAAACCTAAAGTTGACCTTAATTAAAATGCATCAACCGCGTGTGTTACCGTGATGGTCTCTTTCCGGCAGAGTCCGGGAAGTGAACACGGTGTTGGAGTTATGCTTGATGTAGGTTGTTCTAGGATCACTTCTTGATCATAGTTTCACGATCGTGCTTTGCCTTCTCTTCTCTCTCTCATTTGCATATGTTTAGCCACCATATATGCTAGTTGATGAAGCTATGTACCTAGGGTAGGGGCATGGACCTGTCCTAAGTACCCTACCCAAGGACATCCCTAGAATAAGTCACCTTTCAATCGACTTGGAGGTATCCCACTCGACGGATTCAAGACACTCGACCACGAAGCAATCACTCGACCAAGATCCAACCACTCGACTGCCAGGAGATCTAAAGTCACCCTGCACGCAAACCGTCGGTCATTAAGTAGCTTTTATGGTCATCATAGCACTTTATTAGGGGCGTTACCAGTAACCCCCAGTCTTAATGTACTTTAAACCCTGCATTACTGAGGGCTGGAGGGGCCTGGCGAACTCTATATAAGCCACCCCCCTCCTCAGTATCAAGGGTTCGCACCCCTGTTATTCATACACACATAATTCAGTCGACCGCCTCCGGGCACCGAGACGTAGTGCTGTTACTTCCTCCGAGAAGGGCCTGAACTCGTAATCCTCGTGTGCTTACAACTCCTCCATAGCTAAGATCTAGCCTCTCCATACATACCCCCCTACATAACTGTCAGAGTTAGAACCACGACAGTTGGCACCCACCATGGGGCCAGGAGTCTTAGCGCCTAGTTTGAGAAGTTGCAATTTTTTCCGATCTCTTTGATCATGGTTTCGGGTGGAGCTTTGGTGGAGGGCCACGAGATCCGTCTCGGCGTGCTCACGTTCATCGCCGACGACTCCGCTTGGCTTCAGGAGGCTCCACTCGATGTCGACGCGCTCCCCGTCCGCGGGGCGACGCACTTTCGCGCATGCGTCCCTGGTGTCCTCCTGCGGCAGCCGTCGACCCAGTATCGGTCGGCTCCTGTGGCATCTCCCTGCCCTGTTTCTCGCCGGCGCAAGCGCTCCGGTCGGTCGAGGCTTCAGAGGTGGGTGAGGCATGCGGTGGCCCGCCAGTCAGCCACCCCACAAGTCGCGGCAATCGAGCCCGACGAATCCCTCTACGGCCTGTTCGACCTGTCGACTGGCTCCGCAGAGACCGCATCCGAATGCGACAGCAGTGACCCAGCTGCAGAGGTTCTGGTGATTGATGGGCCACACAGTCCTCCCGGTTTCCCCCACGCTGACGGAGGCGCAGATGGGGGCGACCCGTCGCGTCCTCACGAGGAGTATCTCCCCGATCCTCTCACGTCGTTGCAGCGGGAGGAGCTTCGCCGCCGGAACATGGATGCACTCCACACTCCTATCATTGGAGAAACCCCCGAGGCCCGAGCCTTGGAGGACGCGCGCTTGGCTATCTTGGCCGAGCGCACTCGACTGGAGAATCTCCAGCAAATACTCGACGAGTGAGCACGTCAACGGGCTCCAGAATCCAGTCGACGTCAACTCTTTCCGCCCCCGTAGGTATATCGTACTCCGATTCAGAATTTGGCGGCTATGGCCCATATAGCAGAGTCGATTCATCCCTCCCAGTCAGAGGCTGGTAGAGGCTTGTTGCAAATCAGAGCGTTGCTCCGGGCAGCGGGAGACCAGAATTCCGCTGTTTCTCAGTCGTGGAACAGGATCCATAGTCGATCCATTGCAGCGGATACAGTCCAGTCGGCACACAGCCCAAGATCGCCTCCGAGGCATGAGGGACGTCGAGACCGGCGTGATCAGTACAGAAGGAATGAGCAGTATGATCACCTATTCGATTGTGATGATCGACGTCGAGTGCCAACCCCTCCCCCGAGGAGTGGATCATATGTGCCTCGACAGCAGGATGACAGACACCCTCATAGTGTTGGGCGGAGAATTCCAGTTGACCCCAGGGAACTAGGCTTTGATGCGAGATCCATTCTCATTCAAGGTTTGGTCGACAGGAATAGAGCTCACCGAGAAGGCCACGACAGAGATGCGCCTACCAGTAGCAGAGTATATGTTTCAGGGCCGGAGTGTTTCAGTCGAGCCATCAGAGCCGCTATAATTCCTCCCAACTTCAGGTTGGCAACTGGAGTTAGTAAGTTCACCGGTGAGTCCAAGCCCGATACTTGGCTCGAAGATTACCGCGTGGCTGTCCAGATTGGCGGTGGGAATGATGAGGTAGCCATGAAGCACTTGCCTCTCATGTTAGAAGGCTCAGCCAGAGCGTGGCTGAATCAGTTAGCACCTAGTAGCATTTACACTTGGGAGGATCTCTCCCGAGTGTTTGTCACCACATTTGAAGGAACATGCAAGCGACCTGCAGGCCTTACGGAATTGCGGTCTTGCATGCAGAAACCGAATGAAACTCTGAGGGATTACATCCAGAGGTGGATCATATTGCATCACACGGTTGAAAATGTACCAGATCATCAAGCAGTTTGTGCCTTTAAAGAAGGTGTTAAGTACAGAGAATTGAATCTGAAGTTCGGTCGAACCGGAGAGATGTCTCTGAATCGGATGATGGAGATTGCCACCAAATACGCTAATGGTGAAGATGAGGATCGGCTCTAGAGTGGCAAGCATAAAGCAGTCGCCCAGGAAACCGGAGGAAATTCCAGTCGGAAACAGAAGCGGAAAGCCGAGCCAGCCACTCCTGGGGAGGCCCTGGCCGTAACCCAGGGAAAATTTAAGGGAAACCCCAAAGGACCTTGGAACCCCAAGAAAGTTAAAGACCAAGATGGAAATGATGTTTTGGATCTACCATGTCACATCCACACCAAGAAAGATGAAGAGGGTAAACTCATTTACCCAAAGCATACCACTCGACAGTGTCGGCTGATCCAGCAGTTTCAGGGCAAGCAGTCCAAAGATAAGGAAAAGGAGTCAGACAAAGTTGAGGACAAGGAAGATAGTGACAATGGGTACCCCCAGGTCAATTCCACCCTGATGATTTTTGCTGATGTTGAGAGCAAAAGTTGACTGAAGGTTATTAACCGTGAGGTAAATATGGTTGCTCCGGCAACACCCAATTATCTGAAGTGGTCCCATACTGCCATCACATTCGACCAGTCTGATCACCCTACGCACATTGCCACCCCTGGGAGGCAAGCTCTGGTGGTCGACCCAGTTGTCGAAGCCACTCGACTGACCAAAGTCCTGATGGATGGAGGCAGCGGTTTGAACATACTATATGGAGAAACATTGAAAGGGATGGGCATTCCGATGTCCAGGCTCAGTACCAGTAACATGAGTTTCCATGGAGTCATTCCTGGGAAGAAAGCCGAGTCACTCGGCCAAATTGCTCTTGATGTGGTTTTCGGTGATTCCAAGAATTACCGCAAGGAAAAGTTGACATTCAAAGTTGTGGATTTCCAAAGTGCTTATCACGCTATTTTGGGCAGGCCAGCTTATGCACGCTTCATGGCTAGACCATGTTATGTGTATCTCAAATTGAAGATGCCTGGTCCCAAAGGTGTGATCACTATTACAGGCAATCGGAAGAAAGCAGAAGAGTGTTTTCAGAAAGGCTCAAAGATTGCTGACTCTCACATGGCAGTGGTCGAGCTGCGAGAGTATCAGAAGACTGCAGATCTGAGTGAGTTGCTACGAGCTAAGAAGCTTGCTTCGGAATCAGCTTTTCAGCTGTCCGGTGAAACAAAGGCAGTTCACATTCACCCGACCGATCCAAATGCTGCTCCGACTCACATCTCAACGACGCTTGACTCTAAATAGGAAGAAGCGCTCGTCCAGTTCCTCCGTGAGAACTGGGACATCTTCGCATGGAAGCCTGCTGACATGCCTGGAGTTCCCAGGGGGCTGGTTAAGCACCGTCTATGAGTCGACCCAAAATTTAAACCTGTGAAAGAACATCTTCGACGGTCTGCCATCCAGAAGAGGAAGGCCATTGACGAGGAGGTGGCTCGGCTCTTAGCAGCGGAGTTCATCCGAGAAATTTACCACTCCGAGTGGCTCGCCAATGTTGTCATGGTCCCCAAGAAGGACAAATCACTTCGCATGTGCATTGATTTCAAGCATATCAATCGGGCCTGCCCGAAAGATCATTTTCCTCTCCCCCGCATCGACCAGATAGTCGACTCGACTGCGGGATGTGAGCGTTTGTCTTTTCTAGACGCCTATTCCGGGTACCATCAGATCCGTCTGTATGGGCCCGACGAGATCAAAACAACTTTCATCACTCCATTCGGGTGCTTCTGTTATGTCACCATGCCGTTCGGCCTCAAGAATGCCGGAGCCACGTTCATGAGGATGATTCAGAAGTGTTTGCTCACTCAAATCAGTCGGAATGTGGAGGCATACATGGATGATATTGTGGTTAAGTCACGGAAGGGTTCCGACCTGCTGACTGACCTTGCTGAAACCTTTGCCAACCTCAGGAGGTATGATATCAAGCTCAATCCGTCAAAGTGCACATTCGGAGTTCCAGGTGGGAAGTTACTCAGTTTTCTCGTTTCCGAACGGGGAATCGACGCCAGTCCTGAAAAAATTGGTACTATACTCCGGATGAAACGTCCTGTGCGTGTGCATGACGTCCAGAAGCTTACAGGATGCTTGGCCGCTTTAAGTCGATTCATCTCTCGCCTCGGTGAAAAGGCATTGCTTCTTTACCGACTGATGAAGAAGTCCGACACGTTCGAGTGGACTCCAGAAGCCGATGCAGCATTTACAGAGCTCAAAGCTCTGCTCTCCACCTAGCCAGTGCTTGCTACCCCAATCAGCAAGGAGCCTTTGCTACTTTACATGGCAGCCACAGGACAAGTTGTCAGTACAGTACTTACAGTCGAGCGGGAAGAAGAAGGAAAGTCCTTCAAAGTTCAGCACCCAGTATATTATGTTTCTGAAGTTTTGACTCCTTCAAAGCAAAGATATCCTCATTACCAGAAGCTTGTATATGGGATTTATATGACCACGAAGAAGGTTGCACATTACTTCTCTGATCATTCCATTACAGTCGTCAGCGATGCTCCACTATCAGAGATTTTGCACACAGAGATGCAACTGGTCGAGTGGCCAAATGGGCGATTGAACTTCTTCCCCTAGATATCAAGTTTGAGGCAAAGAAAGCTATCAAGTCCCAAGCAATTGCAGATTTCGTCGCCGAGTGGATCGAACAGCAACTTCCGACTCAAGTTCACTCGGAGCACTGGACCATGTTCTTCGATGGATCTAAGATGCTGAATGGTTCCGGTGCTGGGGTAGTATTGGTTTCCCCCCCAAGGAGATAAGCTCAGATATGTTCTCCAGATTCACTTCGATTCCTCCAATAATGAAGCAGAATATGAATCACTTTTGTATGGGTTGCGCATGGCCATTTCACTCGGTGTCCGTCGCCTCATGGTCTATGGCGACTCAGATTTGGTGGTTAATCAGGTGATGAAGGAGTGGGACGTCAGAAGTCCAGCTATGACTGGTTATTGCAATGCAGTGAGAAAGTTAGAGAAGAAATTCGAGGGGTTAGAGCTTCATCACATCCCCCGACTGAAAAATCAAGCGGCTAATGATTTGGCAAAGATAGGCTCCAAGAGATAAGCCATCCCCAGCAATGTGTTTTTGGAACACATCCACTCGCCATCAGTCCAAGAAGATCCTTTTACAGATGAAGCCCCGCAGCCAAAGAGTGCCACAAATCCGACTGAAGTTGAAATTCCGGCAGTGGTCGACCTAATCATGGAAGTTTTGGCAATCACCCCCGACTGGACGATACCATACATCGCGTATATCCTGAGAAAGGAACTCCCGGAGGACGAAGAAGAGGCTCGACAGATCGTTCGTCGATCCAAGGCCTTTACAGTCATAAAGGGACAGTTGTATAGAGAAAGCGTGACTGGAGTCGGTCAGAAGTGTATAACACCAGAAGAAGGTCAGATAATCCTTGATGATATCCACTCGGGGACCTGTGGTCATCATGCGTCCTCTCGGACCATTGTGGCTAAAGCATACCGAGCGGGATTTTACTGGCCAAGAGCGAATGAAATGGCAAAAGAGATAGTCGACAAGTGTGAAGGGTGCCAGTTCTACTCCAACATGTCACACAAGCCTACATCAGCCCTGAAGACCATTCCACTCGTCTGGCCCTTCGTTGTTTGGGGACTGGACATGGTTGGCCCGTTGAGAATAGGCAGGAGTAGTTTCACACATGTGCTTGTGGCAGTCGACAAGTTTACCAAATGGATTGAAGCTAAGCCTATCAAGAATCTTGATGCTTGCACTGCTATCAGTTTCGTCAGGGAGTTAACATTCAGATATGGAGTCCCGCATAGCATCATCACCGACAATGGGTCAAACTTTGATTCAGACAAGTTCAGAGCTTTTTGCGCCTCTCAAGGCACACGAGTCGACTACGCATTGGTCGCCCACCCCCCAGTCGAATGGACAAGCAGAAAGGGCAAATGGTCTGATTCTCAAAGGACTAAAGCCTCGGCTGATGCGTGATCTCAAGAACGCAGCAGGTGCTTGGGTCGACGAGCTTCCGTCAGTTCTGTGGGGATTGAGGACCACCCTGAATCGGTCGACTGGAAGAACTCCGTTCTTTCTGGTTTATGGAGCGGAAGTAGTCCTGCCAAGTGATCTACTTCACAATGCACCCTGAGTCGAGCTTTATACCGAAGATGAAGCAGAACAAGCCCGGCAAGATGCAGTCGACCTCCTGGAAGAAGAAAGAGAAATGGCTATGATCCGATCGACCATTTATCAGCAAGACTTGCATCGATTCCATGCCAGAAATGTGAAGAGTCAAGCCTTCCAAGAAGGAGATTTGGTCCTCCGAATGGATCAACAGAAACCACACAAGCTCGCTCCTACTTGGGAAGGTCCCTTCATCGTCACTAGAGTCCTCCACAATGGAGCGTATCACCTTTACAATGTCGATCGCCAGATCGATGTGCCACGAGCTTGGAATGCGGAACTGCTCCGCCCCTTTTACACTTGAATTCTCACTCGAATGAGATGTTATAAGAAAAACTTCTGTAGTCTATTTATCAAAGACAAGAGTGTTACAATTTTTCCTATAATTGTTGTCGTCTTTGTTTGCGTGTGAAATCCCCCAATGGGTGGCTTAGCTACGAATCCGTTTTGCCTGAGTTTGTAAAAAAATTCCTACCAAGTGGTGAGCCAGACTCCCACTCGGAGGCTTAGCTGCAGCCCAGTGCTCGCCTAAGTATTTAAAAATCCTACCGAGTGGTGAGCCAGACTCCCACTTGGAGGCTTAGCCGCAGCCCAGTGCTCGCCTAAGTGTTTAAAAATCCTACCGAGTGGTGAGCCAGACTCCCACTCGGAGGCTTAGCTGCAACCCAGTGCTCGCCTAAGTATTTAAAAATCCTACCGAGTGGTGAGCCAGACTCCCACTCGGAGGCTTAGCTGCAGCCCAGTGCTCGCCTAAGTGTTTAAAAATCCTACCGAGTGGTGAGCCAGACTCCC
>NC_041386.1:559559231-559574081 GCF_002162155.2 Triticum dicoccoides | reverse complement strand
GCTTAGCTGCAGCCTAGTGCTCGCCTAAGTGTTTAAAAATCCTACCGAGTGGAGAGCAAAACCTCCCACTCGGAGGCTTAGCTGCAGCCCAGTACTCGCCTAAGTATTTAAAAATCCTACCGAGTGGTGAGCCAGACTCCCACTCGGAGGCTTAGCTGCAGCCCAGTGCTCGCCTAAGTGTTTAAAAATCCTACCGAGTGGAGAGCAAACCTCCCACTCGGAGGCTTAGCTGCAGTCCAGTACTCGCCTAAGTTTGAAAAATCCTACCGAGTGGAGAGCAGACCTCCCACTCGGAGGCTTAGCTGCAGTCCAATACTCGCCTAAGTTTGAAAAAATCCTACCGAGTGGAGAGCAGACCTCCCACTCGGAGGCTTAGCTGCAGTCCAGTACTCGCCTAAGTTTAAAAAAATCCTACTGAGTGGAGCGCAGACCTCCCACTCGGAGGCTTAGCTGCAGTCCAGTACTCGTCTAAGTTTGAAAAAAGCCTACCGAGTGGAGAGCAGACCTCCCACTCGAGGCTTAGCTGCAGTCCAGTACTCGCCTAAGTTTGAAAAAATCCTACCGAGTGGAGAGCAGACCTCCCACTCGGGGGCTTAGCTGCAATCCAGTACTCGCCTAAGTTTTTAAAATCCTACCGAGTGGAGAGCAGACCTTCCACTCGGGGCTTAGCTGCAGCCCAATGCTCGCCTAAGTACGGAACACATCCCAATCCGCAAGGACGACGAGGTGCAAATCGACTGCTACCTTCTCCTTCGGAGCTGCACCACAAATACAAAGTTATTTCGAGTGAAGAACAAGTTCCACTCGACAGATAATTCATGAAGATATTCAATGATAAATCAAGTTCAGATAAGATCCAAAGGTCCTAGACCGCAGATCAAAGTACTCGAGCCTCCAGCTCGATAGAGTTTAACGGTTACAAAATCCACTCGGCATTCCGAGGCAAATTTAAAGTGAAGCATAAAAGTTTTTATTCCTCAGGCGGAGGACTGGAAGGGGCGACGAACTCGTCCAAGTCGATCCCGTCTGCAATGCGAGTGGCAGCAGCAACGAAAGTCTCCATGAAGTCTTGAAAGTTGTGCTTCCTGGTATTGGCAACTTGGATGGCGGCCAACTTTTCTTCTCGCGCCTCCTTGTAGTGGACGCGGACCAGAGACAGAGCGACGTCAGCGCCACATCTAGCAGAAGATTTCTTCCATTCCGCCACTCGACCTGGGACTTCATTCAGTCGAGTCATCAGGGACTCGAGGTCATTCTGAAGCGTCGTCCTAGGCCAGAGCGACGTGTCGGTCCGCGACATCGCAACCTTCAACCGAGCAAGATAGTCAACAACGCCGGCAACACGAGATTCCAGTCGGAGCACGTTCATAGCAGCCTCGTCCTTCACTGGAGAATTGATGGGGACCAAGTCTGTCTCCACTCAACTGGTCTCCTCTTTGAAGTTCTGGCAGAATTCTGTAAACACAATTCAAGGATAAGTCAGTAGTTCTACGCAGGTTTGGTAACCGCAAGTCAGTCGGGCCGGAGTAATTACCCTCGAGCATGACGAACAGCTTCTTGGCGAGTCCACCGAGATAAGCCTCCAGATCGTTCCTCTTCCCCGCCAGTTCACTTGCCTTGTCATTCAGAGCTATATTGCCATTCTTCAGACGGCTGACCTCTCGATTAGCCACGTCGAGAGGAGTTTTCAGCCTGGAGTTTTCCTTTTCAAGAGTACCGACTGAAGCCAGTTTTTCTTCAGCAAGCTTCATTTTGTTCAGGGCCTCCTTCTGCGCTTCGGCAAGGTCTTGATCCTTCTTCTTCAGAGCCTCCTCCATTTTGTTTGCGAAACAGCAAGTGAGATCAACATCGAGGACAGCCAGAAAGAAAGGACAGTCGACAAAAGCTCACCAGCCATACCTTTTGCTTCGTCCCTCGCCTTCTGCAAGTTCTCCTGAGCAAGCTTCAAGTCAAGGTTCAGCTGGATCTGTTTGTTCTCCAACTCAGTGTAGCGAGCCACAAGTTCGCAGGATTTCTGCAAAAAATCAGTCGACAGACATCCAAGATAAGTTGCTTCCGAGTAACCAAGAGACAATGATGGCGTTTCTAAGACTACGGCCGAATCAAAAACATTCGACAGTAGTCTCGGGGACTACACCCAGTGGGTGCACTCAGCGTGCCCCCACTGGTTCGACCAAGAAAATCAACTGCCCGCAGTCGACCGCGTACAGTTCCATTCGACATGGCCTGACCAGACCGAGTGAAGAAGTTCAACTAAAGCAACACAATATAAAGACTACAGTCGACTGCCAGCAGTCCACCATAGTCTCGGGGACTACACCCAGTGGGTGCACTTAGCGTGCCCCCACTCGTCAAAAAGATTAATAGACACACCTAGTGGGTGTACAGATATAAAGATCTTCGGAAAAGAGATTCTTCAGATAGCATTTCCTAACAGAACAAGCGGTGAATCGACTGTCCTGGACGTTGCTCTGAAGAGCTGAACTCGCGTCATAAGCTGCTTGGCTGGCTTCCCAAACCAACTTCACTTGCTCCATCATGATCCCCGCCTGGCGTATAGCCTCTTTAGCGGCACCCACTTGGTCCTCAGGGACGTGGTGTGTGGCAAAAAGCGAAGGCGGATTTGCAGTCGACGTCGAAGGTCGGACACTCGTCAGAGGTTCAGCGAAGGTCACAGAAGCCCGAGTGGTATCACCACCCTCCCGGACTACGGCCTCAGGCGCCGGAGTGCTTTGTGGGGTCTTGCCAGCCGGCGCCCTCCTGTTCCTTCGCGCCCTCAGCGGCGCTTCGTCGTCATCATCAGGGAGGTCAATGACATGAGGAGGAGCTACAAGAAAAATACAATCGACCGGAATTATAAGAAATCATCAGTCGACTAAAAGCAGAGCATCAGTAATCGTATCGGGGTTGGAGGTAACAGCGTCTTCCATATCTTGATCATTGTCCTTGGCAGAGATCTCCGAGGTGGCAGCGCTGCAAATTTCGAAAGTCAGTCAGCTTATTCAATGAGTCGACCAAGAGTCCGTCACATTCAACAAAGGAAAACAAATTCTACTATTACCCAGAAATGGTGGGGACAGTCATCTTCATCTTGGGCAGAGCCTTGGGCGGCTTGGACAGCGTAGCACGTGGGTGCTTGGGAGCTTTTTCTGTCGGCACTGGAGATGAGGTCCGAGGGCGCTTCGACGACTGCCCAACAGGGACAGTCGCCTTACCACGTTCCCGCGCAGGGTCGTGTGTAAGCTTGGATCGCCGTTCCAAGCGGGAAGGTTCGACTTCTTCCTCCTCCTCACTGGAGTCATCGTTGTCATCCCCCTCTCCTTCGCCGTTAGATTCCCACTCTTCTCTCTCGTCTCCACTTTCACCTCCACTCGCCTCTCCTTCCTCGGCCTGCTCCTGTGCGCCATTGGGTGTCGAGTACATCTCAGTAATGGCCTAGAGGATAGCAAACAAGACAAAAGTCAATCGACTGATCCAAAGAGAACAAATAAAGAAAGCAAGATCACAGTCGGAAACGCAAGGTCAGACCTTGTCCACTTCGTATGTTTGGTCGAGTGGAGGAATCCTCTTGGCTCCTCGGGTGTTGTCCTTGTTCCCTGTGATACTCGACAGCCACCCTTCGAACATCTCGTCAGTGACCTCCTCTGGGTGAATCCGAGTGGTGTCTTCGAGACCCGAGTATAGCCACATCGGGTGGTCACGAGCCTGAAGCGGTTGGATGCGCCTCCGAAGGAAGACTTCCAACAAGTCCATGCCAGTCACACCCTCGCGGACAAGCTGAACCACTCGACCGACTAGCACCTTGACTTGCTCCTTTTCCTCTGGCGTCACTTTCAGAGAGGCGGTTTTTGCGCTCAATTCAGAGAAAAAGGGGGAAGCCCAGTCGACTGTCCTGGGGTCACCTGGTCTTTATAGTAAAACCAAGTCGACTGCCACCCGCGGACTGACTCAGGAAAAGTGATAGATGGAAAGGAACTTTTTCCCCTCATCTGGATCGCCAGGCCCCCGCACAGCTGGATCACCTGCATCTGTTCGTCACTCGACTTGGCCTTCTTGACCGACTGAGAGCGGCAAGTGAAGATGTGCTTGAAGAGTCCCCAGTGGGGGCGGCAACCCAAGAAGTTTTCACACAAGGAAACGAAAGCAGCAAGATACACAATAGAATTGGGAGTAAAGTGATGGAGCTGCGCTCCGAAGAAGTTCAAGAAGCTCCGGAAAAAAGGATGAGGAGGCAGAGAGAATCCACGATTGATATGGGTGGTGAGGAGGATGCACTCACCATCAAGAGGCCGGGGTTCGACTTCTTTCCCCGGGAGACGCGCAGATTCGTGGGGAATGAATCCCCCCTCGACCAGATCATTGAGATCATCCTGCCGAATCGCCGACGGCATCCAGTCGCCCTGGATCCAATCCTTGGGCAGAGCAGTCCTCGAGGAAGATCCACCCCGAGCGGACTTCTTCCCCTTCCCCTGCACCGCCGCCTTCTTCGCGCGCTCCAGAGCCGACGTCTTCTCCTTCACCATCGTCGCCGGCGAAGCTCGAACAGACCTATGGCACCAAGGTGAGAGCGGAGGTGGCGGAGGATCTTGTGAAGGAAGGGGGAAAAGTGAAGGCGCACTGTTCAGGGGTCCCGAGCCGACAGCTTATAAGAGGTCGCTTCCGAGTGGCTAACTGGTAGGCCCAGGCAATCCCGTCAAATCCCGCAATAGGCGCGCGCACGGTACGTGGCAAAAAAGGTGGCGCGGGGATCGAGGATCTTCCGTCCTATCCCATCCGATTACTGCGGCCGCCCCCGTCCCGCGCGCTTCCCAAAATTCAAATCCCGCAAAATCCGCGGGCTGTAGAACAACTCGTCAAACAGAAGATCCCTTTCACACCGTCACTCGGAACTTCACAAGTAAAGAAATTCACTCGACAAGAGGCCAAGAATGGATCAAGGCGACTGAAAGAAGTTGACGACATCATCCATGACAATTGATCCAAAACAAGACGTTCATATAACATGAAGAACCAGTCGGAAAGATCCCCAACTCCTTCCCCACTCGAACCTCGATCCATTCGGGGGCTAATGATGAAGCTATGTACCTAGGGTAGGGGCATGGACCTGTCCTAAGTACCCTACCCAAGGACATCCCTAGAAGAAGTCACCTTTCAATCGACTTGGAGGTATCCCACTCGACGGATTCAAGACACTCGACCACGAAGCAATCACTCGACCAAGATCCAACCACTCGACTGCCAGGAGATCTAAAGTCACCCTGCACGCAAACGGTCGGTCATTAAGTAGCTTTTATGGTCATCATAGCACTTTATTAGGGGCGTTACCAGTAACCCCCAGTCTTAATGTACTTTAAACCCTGCATTACTGAGGGCTGGAGGGGCCTGGCGAACTCTATATAAGCCACCCCCCTCCTCAGTATCAAGGGTTCGCACCCCTGTTATTCATACACACATAATTCAGTCGACCGCCTCCGGGCACCGAGACGTAGGGCTGTTACTTCCTCCGGGAAGGGCCTGAACTCGTAATCCTCGTGTGCTTACAACTCCTCCATAGCTAAGATCTAGCCTCTCCATACATACCCCCCTACATCACTGTCAGAGTCAGAACCAAGACACTAGTCGCTTGCTGCAGCTCCACCTCATACCTTTACCTTACCCATAAGCTTAAATAGTCTTGATCGCGAGGGTGCGAGATTGCTGAGTCCCGGTGACTCACAGATACTTCCAAAACCAGCTTGCAGGTGTCGTTGAACCGTGCAGATGACGCAACCAAGCTCAAGGAGGAGCTCGATGAAGATCTTGTCCTTTGTATTGTTTCGTTCTAGTTGATCAGTAGTGGAGCCCAGTTGGGGTCGATCGGGGACCTTTGTCGCCTTTGGGGTTCTTCTTTTATTTTGGTTCCGTAGACGGACCTTGATTGTATTTGGATGTTGTAATGCTTTATTCATGTAATTGCGTGAAGTGGCGATTGTAAGCCAACTATGTATCTTTTCCCCTATTGTATTACATGGGTTGTTTGCGAAGATTACCTCACTTGCGACATTGCTTTCAATGCGGTTATGCCTCTAAGTCGTGCTTCGACACGTGGGAGATATAGCCGCACTGAGGGCGTTACAATATATCTCTGTTTATCCTATCAATCTCATCGCACCTGGTTAGTAATATGTGTTCGACAGAGATCTTCTACATTATCGCCAACAAGTTGGTTTGTTGAAATGTGTGCCCTGATGAGCACAAATTCACAAAAAAAGTCGGTATGGGCTGTCTATAATGATCGCACACAATTCTGATTACTGGCCTGTTTGCCGGGTATCACACACATCTTGTTATGCTGAATCGTTTGTGTTCACCTCACTCATCGCAAACAGTTCATCGGACCGAACTGTATACCGTATATCGCACACACCTTGATCTGGCTGCCCGTTTTTGTTGTTCTGTCTCATCGCAAATATTTCATACAGATCAACCGTATGCCCCTCATCACACACGCAACTATAATCTGAACCGTGTTTGATGTATCATTCATCGCAAATGTTTGCATCATTTCTGACGGTTTTCATACAGCACCGTTTGCGATTATTGCATCGCACACAGTTTCTCAAAGGGTCTCTGATTGTAGTGTCGCGTTAGCAGCATCCTGCAGTAGTGGAGGTACTCTCCTTCACCTCCTTTGGACGAATCTTGCCAATAGACAAGTCTTGGATTGCTTCCGAGGGGTCTTTGTCTCCTACATCAATTGGCAATTGCTCTACTTGCAAGCCATTAGATTCATCAAACTTCACATCTACCATCTCTTCAACCTTTCGAGTGAAATTGTTGTAGACACGGTAAGTGTGAGACTTTGAGCCATAACCAAGTAGGAAACCCTCATGAGATTTAGGAGAAAATTTAGAACAACGATGCTTATCAAGAATGTAACACTTGGAGCCAAATACTCGAAAGTATCCAACTTGGGGTTTGTTACCGGTGAGGAGCTCGTATGCCGTCTTGCCGAGTAGCTTGTGAAGATACAAGCGATTTGTTGCATGACAAGCCGTCTCAACCACTTCCGCCCAAAAGTGTTCTGGAGTCTTGTACTCATCAAGCATCGTTCTTTCCATCTCGATAAGAGTTTGGTTCTTCCTCTCAACAACTCCATTTTGTTGAGGCGTGTACGTAGCCGAGAACTCGTGTGAAATCCCTTCTTCGTCAAGAAAGGTATCCACATTTGCGTTCTTGAACTCCGTTCCATTGTCGCTGCTAACCTTCTTGATCTTCACTTCAAATTGATTTTGGGCCTTCCTAGCGAAGTTCTTGAAGATCTTTTGGACCTACCATTTATCATCAAGAAAGAACACCCGCGTAAATCTTGAAAAATCATCGACTATAACTAGACCAAATGAGTTTCCCCCGAGACTTTTGTAGGCATTGGGACCAAAGAGATCCATATGAAGTAGCTCAAGCGGTCTCCTCGTGGTCATGATGTTCTTTATAGGATGACTTCCTCCGACTTGTTTTCCTGCTTGACAAGCACTTCACAATCTATCCTTGTCAGATATAACATCTTTTACTCCAAGTATATGATTACCTTTAATAAGCTTATCAAGATTTCGCATGCCCACATGACCTAATCTTCTATGCCACAACCAACCTTTAGAAGATTTAGCAATTAAGCAAGTTCTAGGTTGAGCCTTTTTAGTGAAATCAACAATCTATAGATCACCTCTACATATACCGGTACAGACCATTTTATGATTATCTCTACGAAACACTTGGCAATCTACTTCAATAAATAGGACATTGAAACCAAAATCAGCAAGTCTAGATATGGAAAGTAAATTGTAGCCAAGAGATTCAACGAGCATAACATTTTGTATGGAGCTATCATGTGAGATGGCCACCTTACCAAGGCCAACCACCTTACCCTTTGAGTTATCACCAAAAGTGACGTACTTCCGAGGGTCGTCGTTTTCAGCAAGCTCACAAAACATATCCTTGTCTCCGGTCATATGATCAGTACATACACTATCAAGGACCCATTCCTTTCCTCCAGCCATGTAGCCACGAAGATTAGCCATAAGACCAAAGTGTCTCATAGACTCATCGAGATCAAAGTCACTATCATCATCCTCATCATAGTACCCATGTTCAACATTGTCTTGTGATGGATCAATTCCTAGAGAGGGAAATTCATTAGATAAATGTTCATCACAATAGTCATCTTTATGAATTCTAATGGCTTCAGAGATGATATTGCTAATGATTCCAACATCTCCTTTGGCACCTGTAAGATTAGTAAGCTCGAATAGACCATCACCAAATTTGGGATCATTGGAACTCATCTTACTCAAGGCAATAGACTTATGGAGGATCTCATCTAAGTTTTTCAAGGAATATTTTGGAAATCGTTCCTCAAGAAATCTCCATATGGTGTAGGCACAATCAAGAGCAGGCAAGCTAGCAAACAAGTTTCTAGGCAATCCTCTAGTGATTAAATTGACAGTTCTAAGATTGCGGATCATGTCAATAGAGTCATCAAGGGTAGGATGCAAAGGATCAACATGAGGTGCACAAGGGCTAGTAATATACTTGTTCAAATGATATTCATTGAAAATCTCAAGCATCTCAATTTTCTACTCACGAAAGAACTCTCCATCAAGTATAGGCACTTTACGTCTAAGACTCCCCAGCATAGACTCATCCATCTTCCTCCAAAGGTGTTTAAACCAAAGCAATGGAGACCAATGCTCTAATACCAATTGAAAAGATCAAGAAGAGGTGTCTAGAGGGGGTTGGATAGACTCTTAACAAGAAAAGGTTGCAGTTTTTATTTTCTTCAAGTTAAGGTAGAGTTTTAGCACAAGTTTAAACATTCACAATACATATCAAGCAAGCATGACAAGAGTATATGAGCAGCAGAAAGTAAAGCATGCAATTTGCAAGAAAGTAAAGGGATGGGATTGGGGTGTGCAAACGCAATTGAAGACACGGAGATTTTTGGCGTGGTTCCGATAGGTGGTGCTATCGTACATCCACGTTGATGGAGACTTCAACCCACGAAGGGTAACGCTTGCGTGAGTCCACGGAGGGCTCCACCCATGAAGGGTCCACGAAGAAGCAACCTTGTCTATCCCACCATGGCCATCACCCGCGAAGGACTTGCCTCACTAGGGTAGATCTTCACGAAGTAGGCGATCTCCTTGCCCATACAAACTTCTTGGTTCAACTCCACAATCTTGACGGAGGCTCCCAAGTGACACCTAACCAATCTAGGAGACACCACTCTCCAAAAGGTAATAGATGGTGTGTTGATGATGAACTCCTTGCTCTTGTGCTTCAAATGATAGTCTCCCCAACACTCAACTCTCTCTCACTGATTTGGATTTGGTGGAAAGATGATTTGAGTGGAAAGCAACTTGGAGAAGGCTAGAGATCAAGATTCATATAGTTGGAATGGAATATCTTGGTCTCAACACATGAGTAGGTGGTTCTCTCTCAGAAAATGAATGTTGGAAGTGTAGGAATGTTCTGGTGGCTCTCTCCATGAATGAAGAGTGGGTGGAGGGGTATATATAGCCTCCACACAAAATCTAACCGTTACACACAAATCACCAAACTCGGTGGGACCGAATCAGAAAACTCGGTCGGACTGATTTAGTTCATAATGTGACAGTTAGGCATTTCGATGGGACCGATATGATCAACTCGGTGGGACCGATGTGCTAGGGTTAGGGTAAAACCTCATATCGGTTTGACCGATTACGCAAACTTGGTGGGACCGATTTTGGTAATAAGCTAACCAGAGAGTTGGTCAGGCAAACTCGGTGGGACCGATTTCATATCTCGGTGAGACCGAAATTATTGCAATAGGCGACAGAGAGTTTGCAAGACCATCTCGGTGAGACCGAGATCCCATCAGTGAGATTGAATTGATTAGGGTTTGTGGCAGTGGCTATGTCATGAGAACTCGGTGGCGCCGGATAGAAAGTTTCGATGGGGCCGAGTTCGACTTTTTGGTTTGGGGCATATGTGGATGTGGGAAAGTGGTTGAGGGTTTTGGAGAATATCACTAGGAATTTTGAGCAAGTAAGCCATTAAGCAACACCTCATCCCCTTTTAATAGTATTGGCTTCCCTATGGACTCAATGTGATCTTGGATCACTAAAAGTAAAATGTAGAGTATTGAGCTCTTGAGCTTGAGCCAATCCTTTGCCCTTAGCATCTTGAAAGGGTTCCATATCCTCTTGTCCACGCCACTCCATCTGTTGAACATGTCTGAAATATACTAAATGAAAACATTAGTCCAACAAGAGATATGTTGACATTAATTACCAAAACCACCCAGGGAGCACTTGTGCTTTCACATGTGAACGTCGACTACATGACACTTCACCATTGTTTGGGCCTAGGGGAAAGCATTGAGAAGTAATAAGTAGATGATGGGTTGCTAGAGTGACAGAAGCTTAAACCCTAGTTTATGCGTTGCTTCATAAGGGGCTGATTTGGATCCATATGTTTCATGCTATGGTTAGGTTTACCTTAATATTTCTTTTGTAGTTGTGGATGCTTGCAAGAGGGGTCAATCATAAGTGGGATGCTTGTCCAAGTAAGGGCAGTACCCGAGCACCGGTCCACCCACATATCAAATTATCAAAATACCAAAAGCGAATCATATGAACGTGATGAAAACTAGCTTGATGATAATTCCCATGTGTCCCCAGGAGTGCTTTCCTTTATATAAGAGTTTGTCCAGGCTTGTCCTTTACTACAAAAAGGATTGGTCCATCTTGCTGCACCTTATTTATTTTTATCACTTGTTACCCGTTAGAAATTACCTTATCACAAAACTATCTATTACTGATAATTTCAGTGCTTGCAGAGAATACCTTACTGAAAACTGCTTATCATTTCCTTCTGCTCCTTGTTGGGTTCAACACTCTTACTTATCGAAAGGACTACGATAGATCCCCTATACTTGTGGGTCATCAGCATCCCTGTGGATTTCGTATTTATATGCTGCAAGAAAACAAAGACACATCAGCACACATATGAATATTGGCCCCAGTGTCAATCCACCAATCAGTGGACTAACAAACTAAAAGTACGGTAAACAGATTATCATACCCAAATGCCCCATCATTGTTGCTTAGCATGACATTGACAGACTTGGAGTCCTATCCTGGCTTCTTGTACTTGTTTGGGAACTTTTTACCCAGTGCACTCCACGTGTTGTAGAGTTGCCTATGCTCTCTGCAGACTAGTTATGTCACCAGCGTCTACTAATAATCTGTAAAGCTTCTCGATCATTCCTTCTGTAATGTAGGGCAAACAGTGACTGCTTCTTTCTGCAAAGTGGTAAGACCAACTAGACCCAATAATGCAGCAATTTTCCTTAGACACATTGACTCCTTTTGTGCAGTTCAACTAAAATCAAAGTCGGAATAAAACCGAGCTTCAATTTTGATATCCCTGTAAGTAACAATAGGTATAAGGGAAACAATTATTGAGAAATAATGGTTGGTGACTTGTACTCCCAGAAGAAAAATATCTACTGATCTACCTTATCTTAATGGAAAACAAAGCAGGAGAGTAGCAATTCTCAATCAGTGTGATTCATTCATATTAACTGAGACATTATCTTAATAATGCCTTCTTTCAACATGTATAAAGAACGACAAAGTAGAAAAGTACCATTCCTAAAACAATGTGACTGATTCACTTTAACACAGACATTATCTTAACAATACCTTGGTTAAACATGTAGAAAGAACTACAAAGTAGGATAGTACCATTTGTAAAACAATGTAACTGATATATAATAACAGAGACATTATCTGAACAATACATCTCTTAAACATGTACTCCGGTCGATCCCTAACAGAAATGGTACTCCCGCTGATCCCTAACAAGTGTTGCAGTTTTGAACTAAGATTCAGTAGTTAATTCTGAGGAAAGTCGGTACTGAAAGTCGTTACTGACCTTTTAAGACCAAGATTTGAAACAACTCGTGAGGAAGACCTGAAAGAGATCTCAACACATATAAAGGGGGTGATGTAGAGTTTGTTGTAACAAAGTAACAAGCATCATGTCTGAGTTGGTCCCAGTTTTGTTCACTACTTAATGGGAAAAGACAGCAATACAATAGCTTTAATTCAACATTTATTTAAAACAGTACCAATACAAGTAGCATAACATCTCAAAGCACACTGCACAATCATATGGATGAAGGCCTGTACTGACCTTTCATGAGACGAACAAGATAAAATACGAATCTACGAAGACGAATAGGAAATCCAATCTCGTTTTGTGTAATTGCACTGAAATCAAGCAAAGGTATCGGTGTGACATTTAAGTTCGCTATAGCAACAAGTTGAATATATATCTCTGTTTTAACAGAGGCAAAAAAGAAAACAATTATTGGTCAATAAAGGAGGATGAAACAAACGGCGACAAAATAACATCTAACTTATCTTGATGAAAAACAAAGTAGGACAGTAGCATTTCTAAAACGGTTGCATTGATTCATATTAACAGAGACATTCTCTGAAAATAACATTCGTTAAAAATGCAATTTACTTTTAACAGTGGCATTGCTTCAATTTTCCAGTGGCATTCTTAGATTAACAACAACAAAATAGTTGTATGGGACATGGGACATGCCAGCACCATGTGCGTCCACACGTATAAATTGGTGATGCAGAGTATGTTGGCAAGCAGCATATCTGCGTTGGTCACATATTTGTTCTCTTTGAACCTTTTTCCTATGTGAGAGCAGCAAATCTAGTCCTCCGCAAACTATCCGACCCCCCAGTTTTTTCCTTTTCAACAAAAAGATTGGTTCCTTACAGATGTGTGTACTGGGTTACCCCTTTTTCCCTATTCGACCAACAAAGCGGCTGGATAGCCAGTCTATACTATTTTCGACCAATGTTTTTTCAAATAATTATTTGTATAATTTGTTCGAATACATATTAACTATTTTCTAAATACATAGTAATACATTTTTCTTAAAGATAAGCAATGTTTTTTAAACATATGGAATATTTTTAAATTGTTTAAACATTTTTATAAGTATCGCACAAATATTATTGAAACACGTGAACATTTTTTAACCTAGCATACATTTTTCTAATAGTATGAAAACATTTTCTTAATTACATGAACATTCGTTTCATGTTGTGTAAACATTTTTTTTAAATGTCATGTGTTTTTTTAAGGCTTGATCATTTTTTTCATGTCACAAATATTTTTTTGGATGCTATCAACGTATTTTTAAAACAACTCTAATTTTTTTACATTGTGCTAACATTTTCAATTTCAAGATTTTTAATTAAATGTAAATTATGGAATATATGTTTTTAATTTTTTTGAAACAATGGAATAAAAAACCCGAAAGAAGCAACAAAGAAAAATGAACTAACCTGCGGGAAATCCGCAAAAAAAAAAACTAACCTGCGGAAAGCTACTTGGACCAGCCAAATAGTAGCAACGGGAAGGGCTTGAGGCGAGACCTCCTTCGGTCTTGCAAGAAGCGAGACATTTCCCTGTCACAATTCCTACTTGACGTTATAAGCGCTTGTTCTTTCACTAACCGTAGGTGATGCTTACATCTTGCTTACATATACTTCCTATACGGGCCGGCCCACGTTGGTTCTTTCCCCACTGGTTTTGGGAAATTTCCAAGGTTCCCACCGGTTTTTTATGTGGTTTTAAAGGACAAGTCTACTTTGTTTTTTTCACCTTCCTTTTTTTCTCTCTCTCTTTTCCCTTTTCATGTTTCTTTTTTTTTGATTTTTTGATTTACTCGTTTTCTTCAAATGTGTGTAAAAATATTCATAGTAAAAAATATTGTCAAATTTGTGATATTTTTTCCAAAATCAAAAAATTTCTCTCAGTTTGTAAAGTTTTAATGTTTGTGAAGTTACCTCAAATTCGTGATATTTTTGCAATTTTTTGAAAATTCAAAATGTCTTTCAATATTGGTGAATTTTTATCAAATTTAGAATTTGTGTTTTTACATGAACTTTTCTCCGAATTCAAAATTGTTTTTTTCATATTCGTGATCTTTTCTCAAATTTGTGAAAATTTTAAAATTCACATTATTTGCAAAATTTTGATCTTTTTTCAAATTCATGAACTTTTCTCAAATTTGTTAATTATTTTCAGTTTAGTGTAATTTTTTGCAAATGTTTTACTTTCAAATTTGAAAACTGTTTTTACCATATTCTTAAACTCTTTCTCAAATTCATGACTTTTTTAAAGTCTACAAACTGTTTTTCATTGTGTGGACTTTTTTAAATATATTATTTTTCACAGATTCAAGATTTTTTTTAAAGTCAAGCAACTATCGGTCAATGGTTAACCGTCAACCGTCGAGCAAACGAGCTAGGGACGAAAAGGTGAGAGAGATAGTAACCCGCATTTCGGTGGTCCTGCCCACACGAGAGAGGCTAGGGAGCACAAGTGCCAAGCGAGTGCCATAAGTAATTAAAGTATTGGAGGTTCATAGTTTATTGATTGAGAATAGTCAATCCTTCTCTTCTCACTTCAAGATGGTGCATTTATATGTTAGAATTATCATGTGTATTTAAATACGGCAGATCTGTTATGCCAGCCGGTTGTGGCTTTTGGGCCTATTGTTTTTGGCATTGTGGCTCTTTATGAGTCTGCCGTTATTTTGTTTTCAGACTATAAGACCTTGTTGGACCTCTTTATTTATCTATAAATATGGCCGTATACATTGTTCTGATGCAGAGGCCGGAAAGTCCCTCATTTTCAAAAAAAATACAGCAGATCTTAGTGAAGGCTTCTCGGATAAATACATACTTTCTTTTACCCATATTGCTCATAAGTGGTGGCTCTCTTTCCCAC
>NC_041386.1:559431641-559558977 GCF_002162155.2 Triticum dicoccoides | reverse complement strand
AGGGGAGGTGAAGGTGTCAGTCTACGCCACAGGCTAATTTTTAAAATTTCTAAAATATAGCCTAGCATAATTTCCCACGCCCCGGGCCACTAGCTGGTGGATGCTATTTACCTCGTACCGCGGCAAATGGGAATGAACGCACAACCTGCCAAACGCTGGTTGCTACATGGCCTGGTGCATCTTACATTTTTTCCAAGTGTGAGCTTCTCACTTGTTTCTAGAACCTTCTTGAATGTTTTTTTCTTTTTTTCTGTGGTTCTTTTTCTTGGTTTTGTTTTGAGTTTTTTGGTACCCTCATTTTCTTATCTTTCTTTCTACTTTTCTCTTTTTGTTTCGCGAACATATTTTTGTTTTTTTAATTCAAGAACATGTATTGAATTCATGAACATATTTTGAATTCGCGAACATGTTTTCAATTTCTAGAACATTTTCCGAAATATCGGACATTTTTTGATATCACGGCCATTTTTATAGATCACAAGCATTTTTTGATTCATCCACACTTTCAATTTTTATTTTTTAATTCATTTAAAAAATTGAAGTCATGTTTTTTTGAAAAATCAACAACATTTTTCATAGTCATGAGTTTTTTTAATCCGCGAATATTTTTTGAAACCACGGACCTTTTCTGTATTCGTGTTTATTTTTCTAAAATACATGAACATTCTTATAAATAGTGAATTTTTTAAAAAGTGTGAACATTTTTTAAACTTATGAAAATGTTTTATATTTTGGCAGTATTTTAAAAAAATAACAGGTTGAAGTAAAAAAGGCTGTCCGAAAATTCGATCAGACAAAAATCGCTAGTGCGCACAATACCGCAGTGGGCTGGTCCATTTTATGTTCTGACACGCGGAGGGGTGTGCGCGATTGGTGACCTTCCAGCGCACTGCACGCGGAGCCTCGCTGAGAGGTACTGAACCTGAACGTTTTCCATTTGTATTTCTATTTGAATCAGATAGAAAAAGCATTTGCGAGGATGCTTCCCTGGCTGCTCTAAGGCCTTGTACAATGTGAGGTGTTTAGAGAGATGCTTAGGAAAATAAACCGAATTTTTCTGAAGCATCGGTGTCTATTTCTACAGAAGAGACGCTTAGTTAAGCGTCTATCCTGTACAAATAAGCACCGGTGGTTAAAGAAAGCTTGGTTTATTTCTCTAAGCACCTCCTCTAAGCATCTTTCATTGTACAAGACCTAAATAGTTTATGCATGGCACTTGGGAAAGTGATCAGTGGTGCTGCTTAATTTGCGAGTAACTAAGACAGTCTCCTCATTTTCTTATTTTTCTTTCTATTTTTTCCTTTTGTTTTGTGAGTTTTTTAATTCAAGAACATGTATTGAATTCATGAACATATTTTAAATGCGTGAACATGTTTTCAATTTCAAGAACATTTTCCAAATTACCGGACATTTTTTGATATCAGGGCCATGTTTATACATCACAAGCATTTTTTGAATTCATCAACATTTTCAATTTTGATTTTTTTTAGTTCATGAAAATAATTTAAATTCATGTTTTTCTAGAAAAAATAAACAACGTTTTTCAAAATCATGAGTTTTTTGAATCCATGAATATTTTTTGAAACCATGGACCTTTTCTGTATTCGTGTTCATTTTTCTTAAATACATGAATTTTTTGTAAATGGTGATTTAAAAAAATTGCAAACGTTTTTAAAACTTATGAACATATTTAAATAATTTGGCAGTATTTTAACAAAACAACAGGTCGAGGTAAAAAAGCCAGGCCGAAAATTCCATCAGACAAAAATCGCTAGTGCGCACAATAGCGCAGTGGGCTGGTCCATTTTAGGTTCGGACACGCGGAGGGGTGTGCGCGATTGCTGACTTTCCAGCGCACTGCACGGGGAACCTCGCTGAGAGGTGCTGAACCAGAACCTGAACCTTTTCCATTTGAATCGGATAGAAAAAAGCATTTGCGAGGATGCTTCCGCTCCCTGGCTGCTCTAAGCCTCTAATTAGTGTCTGCGTGGCACTTCGGAAAATGACCGATCAGTGGTGCTGGTTAATTTGGGAGTAACTAAGACAGTCTCCCGCTCGTGTCAATCCCTAGCGCTTTGCTGCCACCTTTCAACTGAGATGAATCGCGGCAGCACACGCAAGAAGACGCCGCGATCTCTTCACCAAATCAAGTGAAACTGTTAGCCGGGCCTGTTGCTAGGCGTGAGTCCTCTTCTTCAACTCTCCGGTGGACTCCGCCACTTGCAGGCACGGTTGCCGTCAATGTTGATGCCGCCTTGTTCCCCTCGACTCGACGGATGGGTATCGGTGTCGTCGTTCGAAATCACAGTGGGGACTGTCTTGTTGCTTGCAACAAAGTGTTTCCTGGTATTACTGAACCAGAGCTTGCTGAGGCTCTTGCCATTCGGCACGCTTTGAACATCTGCCAAGCTGAAGGCTTCATGCATATCAGTCTAGTGTCAGATTGCCTCTCTATGGTGAACAAGATCAGGTCTCCTGTCCAAGATCGTTCGAGTGTGGGCGCCGTTGTCTCCGACATCAAGTCTCTGGCTGTTAGTTTTACCCACTGTACTTTCTCACATGTCAAGCGTGGACTGAATGTAGCGGCACATAAACTAGCACGGAGCTGTGAGCTAGCTGTAAACTGCTTTTACCGTGGTGTGGCTCCGGATTGCATCCGGGACGAACTGTATTCTGATGTTCCTTAATCTATGAAGTACTGTCTTTCTCAAAAAAAAAAAAGTGAAACTGTTAGCCGCTTCTTATCCGAAAGTGGAAAAATGGAGAGCACGCACTGTTCGGGTCAGAGAGCGCGGCAGATCCGTATCAGTTTAGTCTAAGACGTACGCTGACTGATAAAAGCGATAGCAAACTCGACCCCTCCATCTCCATGCTCGAAGTCAATGAAATCGCCACGCCAGAGATTTCATTTCCCTATATAAACTGTCTATGTTTCCATGGCTCTGCCAACTCAAAGCACACACAAAGACAACGCTACACTCGTCCTCCTCCTCTCAGGTGCGTCCATCGTAAATTCTTACCCATAATCCCGTGAGAGATGGGTTCTTTTTGACAATTTTTGTATGCGTGTGCTGGCCGGATCAACCCTGCAGGGCTCGTGGTGTTCGGGGAGATCGTGGACGCCAAGGCCAAGGCGCCGTGCGCCGTGGTGTGCTTCCAGGGAGGGCACATCACCTGCGACAACTACCCCGGCCAGGAGCTCGACGGGTGCGACTGCGAGTGCGCGCCGGCCGACGGCAAGGGCTGCGTGCTCCACCTCGATGACGGCGTGACCCACACCAACTGCGGCACGACCAAAAAGTTCTAGCTGAATTGTTGGTTTGAATCTGAGTTCAATAAGGCTCTGCAAGCTTGGTGTCGAACAACGAAAATGTTCGCGTGTCTGTGGTTTGGCAGTGTAATTCAACTTTACACGCTTCGAATAAAATTTCCGAGCAGAATGTGGTAAAACTCATAAAAGTACGTACGCGCACAATAATATTAAAGATTTAATAATACCCTGATACTTCATAAGGGCATCTTCAACGGCAACCCGCAAATTTCTTCCGGCGTCCGTCCACAGATACGGATGCGGGAGGACGTCATCCAACACTAGCCGCATATATTTCATATTGTTTTCAACTAACCGGGTGAAATTCATGCAAACTTGGCCGGATTTCATATAGACGTGACAATTTCATACAAACCAAACGAAAAAAGTTACATTTTAGACATATTTTAACAAAAAAGGTAAAACTATATGCACTTACACTCGCGCGCTCCACTCCCACGACACGGATACAATACACTAAGCTACGTCAGGCCTCGGCGGATCCTTGTGTCTTCCTCATGTCCGGCAGCCCGCTAACCGGACTACCGAAAGTCCCGGAGGCATATTCTTTCCCCCTATCTTCCCTATGTCCGGCCACGCGCACTCTTAATGGTAACTTATTATGGCCAGTTTGGGTAATTGGCACGTCCAGATAAGAATGCAATGGGTATGTGTGGTCCACTAACTCTAGACCAGATCCAAGGTTGCTATCTTTTTTATGTAGTTGTTGCACTGAACCTAATTGCAAGACACGGGTTAGGCGGGTTACTTTCTCTTTAGAAGGCATAAGGGGCAGAACAGCCCAACTGAACTTTTGGTTAATCCATTTTTTATTTTTTATTTTTTGGGGGAATACTGCCGATCAATTCATTTTTAATCATGGCAGTACAACAAACATAAAAAATAATAAAAATTATATACAGATCCATATTGTCACATCCCTAGCTTTACCCTGGCCTTGGACTAGCTTGGTTGCTGCATCATGTTTAAATTCAAATGAAATTTGAATTGAGGAATTTTCGAAGCCTCAGAATCCTTTAAAAAAAATGATCAAGATAAAAATTGCTTCAAATAAGTCCAAGAAAATGTTCTTGATATCCTCTGGAAATATTGGCAAGAGGTAAAATCCAAACCAATATTTTCGGTATCTCAGAAACATTTATTTTGGGTATTTGAATTAAATCAATAGCTATTTGAATTGGACTTATATCTACTGTTAAATAAATATAGGTCCAATAATTCTGAAATATTTTTGTGGAGCATTGTTTTAATTCTTTTAGCTCCTAAAAATATTGTCAGAAGCAAAATAAATTGAATTGGTTTCAAAACCAAATTCAAAACAAACCTGCAAAATAGAAAACAGAATTAAAACAGAAAGAGAGAGAGAGAGAGTTTTACCTGGCCACTTACCTGGCAACCCACTGGCCGGCCCAGCACTGTGCTGGCCCGTGCCAGCCAGCTGCTTCCCCTTGCCAGAGCAGGAAGGGAGGTGAGCATGGCGCGCCCGAGCTCGCCACGCACCACCCAGCCTCTCTGCATCGCCCTGGTCGCCGTTGCGCCGCGTGGATCGTCTCCTGGTCGTCGCCCCGACCTCGCCGACACCCCATTCGCCCCCCCTACGCCTCTCCTCGCCCGTTCCCCGCCATGGCCGAAGCCTCCATGGACGCGCTGCCGTAACCCCGCACCCACAGCCACTGCCCCACCTCTCCGACGTGATCCCGAGCTCCGCAACGACGTCGTCGTCCTCTCCATCGAGTCACGCGGCGCCAGAAGCTCTGCTGCATCTCCAACGCCGCCGTTTCCGACCTCGGGTGCCGGTGATCCCCGCCGTCGATTCGCCGGACCCCGTGCCTCCCCTGCCTCGCCAGCAGCACCAGAAGAACCGCGGTGAGCCGCTGCATCGTTTCCCCCATGCCTCGTTGCCTAATTCGCCCCCTAGCCGCATCAACCACCGGAGCCGAGCGCTCCCCGCCGCCGGCCATGTCGCCGCCGCGGTTGCAACCCCCGCACGTCGCACCAGAGCACGTAGGCGTGCTCAGCGTTTCCTCAGGAAGCCGCAGATCCCACCAGTTCTTCGTGAAACACGCCGTAGCGCCTAACCGTCGGTGCCCGAGCTCCGGCAGCCGCCACGGTCGTCGCCGGCGACAACTCCGGCCACCCCAGCCTCCGCCACCGCCATAGTTGGATGCGCCACTCCACCCTCTTCCCGTAGCTGCTCCCCGCGCATCAAACGGTGCCCTGTAGAGCATTTCCGAGCCGCCCCGCCGTCTCTGTCGTCGCCGGCGGCTATATGCCGGCGACCGCTGACCCGTTGACCGGCCTGGTTTGACCCCACTGCCCGGTTTGACTTCCCCCTCTCTCTCACTGACTTGCGGGCCCGCCCGACTAATTACTCTAGTTAGCACTAATTAACTAGTTAGGTTAGTTACTATAGTCACTGACTAGTGGGCCCTGCCCAGTTAGTTAGGGCTAACTAACTTAGTTAGTTGACTGGGTCACTGACCAGTGGGCCCCACTGGTCAGGTTTGACCACCAGCAGCGTCTGTTGACCTGCTGACGTCACAGTGACGCAGTGCTGACGCAGTAAATCATTTCTGGATTTATTTATTATTCAGGAATTTCAGAAAATGCCCTAAACTTCTAAAAATCATAGAAATTCAACCGTAACTCCAAATTAAATAAATTATATATGAAAAATTATCAGAAAAATTCAAGGAATCCATCTGTACCATTTTCATGCATGTTAGAACAACTTATAGCTGCTGTTTAGCACAAATCAATTAAAGGGCATTTAAATAACCACATATGGAGTTTGAATTTGAATCTTGGATTCAAACCAACTTCATTTAATCTGGTTTTAGGTGCATTAGCCCAAAACACATTCATATTGCCATGTCATAGCATGCATCATATTGTGCATTGCATTGATCGTGTTTTTTTCTGTATTGCCGGTATTTGTCCCCTCTCGATAGACGTGATACCGATGATGTGATCGTTGACACTGATGAAGACTCAATGTTATCTTCAGAAGTGCCAGGCAAGCAAAACCCCCTTGTTCATTCCGATAAAATCCCACTCTCTCGCTCCTGCTCTCTTTTACTGCATTAGGACAACATCGATTCATCTGTTACTTGCTGCGGTAGCTGAACCCCTTTATCCTCTGCATGACCTGTCATTGCCACAGTAAATAGATGAAACCCACTAGTATGAGTAGGAGTTGTTTGAGCCCTGTTGTGCCTACTCATTCATGTTTGTTTGTCATGCCTGCTACTGCTTAGAGTTGAGTCAGGTCTGATTCATCGGGGATGAATCAGAGGCGTGTGAACATGTCCTACTGTGTGTGAGCTAAGTGTGTGAACACGATTTGGTAAAGGTAGCGGTGAGAGGCCATGTAGGAGTACATGGTGGGTTGTCTCATTGCAGCCGTCCTCAGGAACTGAGTTCTGTGTTTGTGATCTATGATTCAGCTACTACCACGCATTGGGCCCAAAACCAATGGACCCTCTCGGCTTCTTGATCACCCTTGTCCTCTGTCCAGGAGTTGCAAGTAGTTTCTGGTGTTTGTAGTATGCTGGAGGCCGTGCGCAGCGCTGACCGTAGGGGTGGGCTGTGATGCGGTAGGCACGTGGCACGGTGTACCGGGCGCCCGTTTGGTGTCTCAGGAACCCTGTTCACATCGTTTGGGGCTGTGAGCGAAACTCCGGCCGGATCTCCTCATGGATGGAACCCGAATAGGCGATAAACCTGGACTAGAGACTTGAGTGTTTAGGTAGGCCGTGGCCGACACCCACGTTGGGCTTCCGCTTGAAGGTTGCCGAGTACATGTCGTGTAAACGGCGGTAAGTGGTGAGAGCGTGTGTGAAGAAGTACACCCCTGCAGGGTTAACATCATCTATTCGAATAGCCGTGTCCGCGGAAAAGGACTTCTGGGTTGCTTATATCAGTTCATAGACAAGTGAAAGTGGATACTCTAAAATACGCAAGATAAGCGTGAGTGCTATGGACGGCGTTCTCGTAGGGAAACGGGAGTGGATCCGTAGTGGTGTATTGATATGGTGAATATGTGGACTCGTGTGCGCCACCTCAAAAGAGTTATTTGCAGTCGTAGTTCATGATAGCCACCGAGTCAAAGCTGGCTTGCTGCAGTTAAACCCCACCATCCCTTTGTTGATAATGATGCATATGTAGATAGTTCTGATGTAAGTCTTGCTGGGTACATTTGTACTCACGTTTGCCTATTTTATGTTTTTGCAGAGAGACTTCGGTCTCGCTAGTAGTTCCGCTTGGACTTCGACGTTTAGCTTGTTACCTCAGCTACGATCTTGTGCCTCGGCAGGATTGGTAGATAGTCAGGCTTCTCAGCCTTTTTCATTTATAGATGTCTGTACTCAGACATGTTAAGCTTCCGCATGTGCTTTGACTTGTATGCTCTGATTGTTGGGTCATGAGACCCATGTTTGTAATATCTCGCTCCTCGGAGCCTATTGAATAAATTACTTGAGTCGTAGAGTCATGTTGTGATGCCATGTTGTATTTGCACATATCGAGCATGTTGTGTGTATGCTATTGAAATGCTTGGTATGTGTGGGATCTGACCATCTAGTTGTTTATCTTTAGTAGCCTCTCTTACCGGGAAATGTCTCCTAGTGTTTCCACCGAGCCATGGTAGCTTGCTACTGCTCCGGAACACTTAGGCTGGCCGGCATGTGTCCTTCTTCGTTCCTGTGTCTGTCCCTTCGGGGAAATGTCACGCGATGAATACCGGAGTCCTGCTAGCCCAGTGCTACAGCCTGGATTCACTCGCTGATGACCGACACGTTCGATGCTGGGTCATGGATGCCTGTCCCTGTAAGTCTGTGCCACTTCGGGTTTACGACTAGTCATGTCAGCCCGGACTCTTTATCATATGGATGCTAGCGACATCATCATATACGTGAGCCAAAAGGCGCAAACGGTCCCGGGCAAAGGTAAGGCGACACCCGTGGGAATACCGTGCGTGAGGCCGCAAAGTGATATGAGGTGTTACATGCTAGATCGATGTGGCATTGAGTCGGGGTCCTGACAGCGTTGGTATCAGAGCTTGACTGCCTGTAGGATTACCAAGCCAAACTGGTCGAAGTTGAGTCTAGAAATTCTTTAGTTATATAAGGGAATTGATTGCGGGATGGAACGTAAGGCTCTTTTTACTCCTTATACCTCATGACCTTCTGATCTGAGTCATCTTATCTTTCCTACGGGGTTAAGAAACTAGGCTATCTCTTCTTTCTATCAGGATCACGTGTTACTAATCAGTGGACTTATAAGATTGTTGGATTTAAGTCTCAGTTCAGTTCCTACTACTTCCGTATGATAATTGTTGATCTCGGAACCTTGATATTGTGCTTCTGAGTGGTTATGCCACCATTTTTGTGAATGTCTCAAATCTTTTCTGAGCATTTACAGCCGTTATGCTGTCCGAGTCATTCCAGGTTTCTAAATAGTCTGATGCATTTGCAAAATCCTTTTCCTCTGGTTTCGATGCTCCTTTATGCCGGCTCAATCACACTAATTGTTGAGTTGAGGTATTCTATTGCCTTGACATTATGTTGGAGTTACTATTATGGCCCTAGGTGTTTAGGGAGTCACCTAGTAATCTAGCAATGTTTTGTGATCCCAGTGTGATGATTCTGGCTTTTATTCTCGAAAGCATCCCGTGATGCTACTTAGTAATAGGCATTCTATTTCTGGGTTCTTAAACCCGATATTCACCCTACTTACATCATGTTGATAGTGCTGCTAGTTCCTTTAGTATATTAGTAACCTTTGCGATAGTCCTCGAGGTCTGTGGTATATCATTCTTCCAAATACCATGAACCATTATGGCAGAAGTTTGTTGGATCAAAAGATCACAACAGGCCCTCTATGAGTTCTCCATGCTATATTGTGACTCTGCCAGCTCAACCTTTCTGCATGGGTTATCCGGAAGAATTATGTTGAACTTTGTTCGGCATACCAACCCATGTATCCACAACTCAGAAAGTTATATGTTCCTTTGAGTTGTCCCTCTTTAGTTGTCTACTGACCTTCGTCTATCAATTGATAGTCAAGAGTATACGTGCGTTCGTTTATCGATGCCTATTACTCTTGTGGTCCGTCAAGCCATTCTATCGCGGAATGACTAGGAGAAACAAACTCCAGTACCTCTTCCCTATCCAGGATTGGGTCAAAGAAGTTGTGCTCCGCAGATCAAATTGCTAATCCAGCTTTTGTTCTGCTCTACCTTGGAGTATTACATATTTTATATCGAGATTGTTATAGGAATTGCACACCATCCTATGAACTCTTGACAC
Source organism: Triticum dicoccoides (assembly GCF_002162155.2). Lineage (NCBI taxonomy): Eukaryota > Viridiplantae > Streptophyta > Magnoliopsida > Poales > Poaceae > Triticum > Triticum dicoccoides. Next base: position 559,549,338 of record NC_041386.1, on the reverse strand, counting down.
AGTGATACTTCTCACCATCATTGTTCATTCCTCGGTTCCTGTGTTATCGTAACCGGAATGTCGACAAGTGAATCGTGGTGTGTGAAATCAATACTGCTAGCAACTCCGTTGTTTGGTAGTTAAAGGACAATAATTTCATTCTTAGCATGTTGGTTAGTGAATCATCATTCTAAGATTGATCGTGCTACCTAGTCCTTGTTCTCGGTACACTCCTCGATCGATGAGTTAGGGTTATTTCAAATCTTCGCTCTATTGATCATATCGTCTTGCCTCAAAAAGCAAGATTGTTCTCGAGCTTAGTAACATACCGGTGGTTCGTGACTTTCCAAATATCTTCTTGGAGGTGTTACCGGGTTGTCACCTGACCGCTATGTTGAGTTCGTGATCAAGTTGGTTTCTTGTGAACCACCTTCTCTCCAAGAATCGGTGTTAGATATCCCTGAGCTAGTTGGTTAAGCTAGACAACAACTTGGAGAGTTGGAAGATAAAAGCTTGTCTGACTTAGTTCGTTCCAAAGGGATATTCTTGTGTAGTGCGTGTTGAAGAAAGATGATATCTTCATCGATTGGTCCTTGTGATCAGTTGCTGGACCTATTGTCTTATCAATCCTTTGATTTGAGTGTGGGCTATCGTCAAATCAAATCAGTACCAACGATGCTCGTAATGTTGTCTTATTCGTGGTTGATCCCTCGAGCATACACCATTATATCTTTTGGGTCTAACCAATGCTATCACTTGTTCACTTAACTATGGAATTCCTTTTAAAAGGAAACCCAGATGAATTGTTGTTGTGCCCATTGACAACATCCTTGTCTTCTCCATAATTTTGCTGAACATTAAGCTAGTGTTGGAAACTTTTGAAAGCATTTGTTCATGCTAGCTCATGAAGCATATGTTTGGATGAAGGTAGTGACTTCCTTTAATTCATGTGCATCTGATGCAAGTTGCCGCCATGGATTCGAGAAAGTCAATGTTGCTTTCTTTGGAATCATTCCAAATCAGTCATGCACACGTGCGAAGAATGCTGTGGTTTGAAGACTTGCAACCTTCAATCTATATGTATCCCTAGCACACCAAGCCACTGATTGATTTGTTCAAGGAGAAGGAGTTCCTTCATAAGAGCTAATCCGGACTTATGAAAGAACTTCGATATCCTCGCTGATGGTTCCCAACCAGAACTCGGTAGTGTTTTATTGTAAGACTACCATGTGGGCATGCTTGTCTGGGACAACGTGTTCACATGTTTGTAGCAGAACCAGCTCATGTTTTGGAGCTTGCTATCGTAGTTCATCTCCCGAGAATCCCGCAACGTCATCTCGTCGATTTGTGTTGCAAACTTTCATTTTTCTTCCTAAGACTCGATGAGCCTGGAATATCCTAACACCAACCAGAGCTGAATCTCAGGCAGATATGATGGTTGGAACATTTCCCTAAGAACTATAATATTGGTCTCTCGATAACCGGTAAGGTGGATGTCGTGGCCAACACACCCATCCGGTAGACCTATTATTATAGTATCTTGTTTGAGGAAGTTGGCCACCCCCCCATAGGGATTTCGTAGGATTTACTCCCTAGTTGCCCTATGGATTTATGTGTTCCCGAAGTCCAACCTTTTACTTGATGTTTTAGATATCAAACCATATCTATGAATGGGTTACACTAGCACATCAAGGAGAACATTAGAAGCGGAGTGCTAAATGTCTCTCGGTCGATCATCCAGATTCTATTTCCTTGGCCCCGCCAAGGGTGAAATCTGAGAAGGTGTTATCTTTCTCTGCATCTGCATCCTCCATCACCATTCATCATGGTAGTATGTTGTGTTGCCAGGATCCTTGACACGGATGTTGGTAAAACCTTGATGATTGTGGAAATGCTCAAGTTCTTGAGAGCACGCACAAGCGCTACGAGTTATCATCGGCACTAACTGGGATTCCTCTCAGTTTCCTCGGCAATGCTATGATCTTTTCAAACAGTGAATTCACTCTCCATTGTTGGGTTCTTCCCCAGTTACCAGAATCATTCCCAGCATTTGCATTTTGTTCCTAGCCTGCACCGCCAATGTGTCATTCTACCATGGGTCTCTTCCATTTCCGGTGATAAGCAAACTCATCCATTACGTTGTCTTCAACAAGGTAATCCACATCATCCAAGTCCGAGTATGCCATTCTACCGACCCCCTCCAAATGATCGCTCGAGAATTGCCTTAGGCTGGTTTAAAGAGTTTCAATGATCTCTGAATCAAAGGTAATTCTTTTTGCCACTTAAGGGGAGATATCTACGAGTCACGGTTCCGAAGGTGTCTCGTTGTGGTTTCATGGCAACTCAACTCCTCGCTACGTTGGCAATCGTTTACCACCTTCTTAGGTGTGGAATTGTTGTCTACCTAGTGAACCCTCGTCATCTGTTCCACTCCATCCCTCTAGAGATGTGCTTCGTGTCTCAGCTCGAGAGATGGTTCTATGTCTCATTCCGTGAGTTAATCCTGAGTTGTTCGATCCTCGAGGAGATCGACCCTTCTAGAGTCTTCTTCCCTCCATGTCATGTTGACAGGATTTCTCAGAGCAAGACCTCAAGACAATGATGGTGTTCAAATCAACGTTCATTTGAAGTGCACCCTGGATCATGAAGATTGTACTAGTTTGCGTTTCCCCTTCACCTTACCTCACGACTTGAATCTCGGGACGAGATTCTTATTTAGTAGGGGTGAGTTGTCACATCCCTAGCTTTACCCTGGCCTTGGACTAGCTTGGTTGCTGCATCATGTTTAAATTCAAATGAAATTTGAATTGAGGAATTTTTGAAGCCTCAGAATCCTTTAAAAAAATGATCAAGATAAAAATTGCTTCAAATAAGTCCAAGAAAATGTTCTTGTTATCCTCTGGAAATATTGGCAAGAGGTAAAATCCAAACCAATATTTTCGGTATCTCAGAAACATTTATTTTGGGTATTTGAATTAAATCAATAGCTATTTGAATTGGACTTATATCTACTGTTAAATAAATATAGGTCCAATAATTCTGAAATATTTTTGTGGAGCATTGTTTTAATTATTTTAGCTCCTAAAAATATTGTCAGAAGCAAAATAAATTGAATTGGTTTCAAAACCAAATTCAAAACAAACCTGCAAAATAGAAAACAGAATTAAAACAGAAAGAGAGAGAGAGAGAGTTTTACCTGGCCACTTACCTGGCAACCCACTGGCCGGCCCAGCACTGTGCTGGCCCGTGCCAGCCAGCTGCTTCCCCTTGCCAGAGCAGGCAGGGAGGTGAGCATGGCGCGCCCGAGCTCGCCACGCACCACCCAGCCTCTCTGCATCGCCCTGGTCGCCGTTGCGCCGCGTGGATCGTCTCCTGGTCGTCGCCCCGACCTCGCCGACACCCCATTCACCCCCCTACGCCTCTCCTCGCCCGTTCCCCGCCATGGCCGAAGCCTCCATGGACGCGCTGCCATAACCCCGCACCCACAGCCACTGCCCCACCTCTCCGACGTGATCCCGAGCTCCGCCACGACGTCGTCGTCCTCTCCATCGAGTCACGCGGCGCCAGAAGCTCTGCTGCATCTCCAACGCCGCCGTTTCCGACCTCGGGTGCCGGTGATCCCCGCTGTCGATTCGCCGGACCCCGTGCCTCCCCTGCCTCGCCAGCAGCACCAGAAGAACCGCGGTGAGCCGCTGCATCGTTTCCCCCATGCATCGTTGCCTAATTCGCCCCCTAGCCGCATCAACCACCGGAGCCGAGCGCTCCCCGCCGCCGGCCATGTCGCCGCCGCGGTTGCAACCCCCGCACGTCGCACCAGAGCACGTAGGCGTGCTCAGCGTTTCCTCAGGAAGCCGCAGATCCCACCAGTTCTTCGTGAAACACGCCGTAGCGCCTAACCGTCGGTGCCCGAGCTCCGGCAGCCGCCACGGTCGTCGCCGGCGACAACTCCGGCCACCCCAGCCTCCGCCACCGCCATAGTTGGATGCGCCACTCCACCCTCTTCCCGTAGCTGCTCCCCGCGCATCAAACGGTGCCCTGTAGAGCATTTCCGAGCCGCCCCGCCGTCTCTGTCGTCGCCGGCGGCTATATGCCGGCGACCGCTGACCCGTTGACCGGCGTGGTTTGACCCCACTGCCCGGTTTGACTTCCCCCTCTCTCTCACTGACTTGCGGGCCCGCCCGACTAATTACTCTAGTTAGCACTAATTAACTAGTTAGGTTAGTTACTATAGTCACTGACTAGTGGGCCCTGCCCAGTTAGTTAGGGCTAACTAACTTAGTTAGTTGACTGGGTCACTGACCAGTGGGCCCCACTGGTCAGGTTTGACCACCAGCAGCGTCTGTTGACCTGCTGACGTCACAGTGACGCAGTGCTGACGCAGTAAATCATTTCTGGATTTATTTATTATTCAGGAATTTCAGAAAATGCCCTAAACTTCTAAAAATCATAGAAATTCAACCGTAACTCCAAATTAAATAAATTATATATGAAAAATTATCAGAAAAATTCAAGGAATCCATCTGTACCATTTTCATGCATGTTAGAACAACTTATAGCTGCTGTTTAGCACAAATCAATTAAAGGGCATTTAAATAACCACATATGGAGTTTGAATTTGAATCTTGGATTCAAACCAACTTCATTTAATCTGGTTTTAGGTGCATTAGCCCAAAACACATTCATATTGCCATGTCATAGCATGCATCATATTGTGCATTGCATTGATCGTGTTTTTTTCTGTATTGCCGGTATTTGTCCCCTCTCGATAGACGTGATACCGATGATGTGATCGTTGACACTGATGAAGACTCAATGTTATCTTCAGAAGTGCCAGGCAAGCAAAACCCCCTTGTTCATTCCGATAAAATCCCACTCTCTCGCTCCTGCTCTCTTTTACTGCATTAGGACAACATCGATTCATCTGTTACTTGCTGCGGTAGCTGAACCCCTTTATCCTCTGCATGACCTGTCATTGCCACAGTAAATAGATGAAACCCACTAGTATGAGTAGGAGTTGTTTGAGCCCTGTTGTGCCTACTCATTCATGTTTGTTTGTCATGCCTGCTACTGCTTAGAGTTGAGTCAGGTCTGATTCATCGGGGATGAATCAGAGGCGTGTGAACATGTCCTACTGTGTGTGAGCTAAGTGTGTGAACACGATTTGGTAAAGGTAGCGGTGAGAGGCCATGTAGGAGTACATGGTGGGTTGTCTCATTGCAGCCGTCCTCAGGAACTGAGTTCTGTGTTTGTGATCCATGATTCAGCTACTACCACGCATTGGGCCCGAAACCAATGGACCCTCTTGGCTTCTTAATCACCCTTGTCCTCTGTCCAGGAGTTGCAAGTAGTTTCTGGTGTTTGTAGTATGCTGGAGGCCGTGCGCAGCGCTGACCGTAGGGGTGGGCTGTGATGCGGTAGGCACGTGGCCGGGTAAACCGGGCGCCCGTTTGGTGTCACGGAACCCTGTTCACATCGTTTGGGGCTGTGAGCGAAACTCCGGCCGGATCTCCTCATGGATGGAACCCGAATAGGCGATAAACCTGGACTAGAGACTTGAGTGTTTAGGCAGGCCGTGGCCGACACCCACGTTGGGCTTCCGCTTGAAGGTTGCCGAGTACATGTCGTGTAAACGGCGGTAAGTGGTGAGAGCGTGTGTGAAGAAGTACACCCCTGCAGGGTTAACATCATCTATTTGAATAGCCGTGTCCGCGGAAAAGGACTTCTGGGTTGCTTATATCAGTTCATAGACAAGTGAAAGTGGATACTCTAAAATACGCAAGATAAGCGTGAGTGCTATGGATGGCGTTCTCGTAGGGAGACGGGAGCGGTTCCATAGTGGTGTATTGGTTGGTGAATATGTGGACTCGTGTGCGCCACCTCAAAAGAGTTACTTGCAGTCGTAGTTCAGGATAGCCACCGAGTCAAAGCTGGCTTGCTGCAGTTAAACCCCAGCATCCCTTTGTTGATAATGATGCATATGTAGTTAGTTCTGATGTAAGTCTTGCTGGGTACATTTGTACTCACGTTTGCCCATTTTATGTTTTGCAGAGAGACTTCGGTCTCACTAGTGGTTTCGCGTGGACTTCGACGTTTAGCTTGATACCTCAGCTACGATCTTGTGCCCTCGGCAGGATCTGATAGATAGTCAGGCTTCTCAGCCTTTTTCATTTATAGATGTCTGTACTCAGACATGATAGCTTCCGCGTGTGCTTTGATTTGTATGCTCTGATTGTTGGGTCATGAGACCCATGTTTGTAATATCGCGCTCCTCGGAGCCTATTGATTAAAATACTTGAGTTGTAGAGTCATGTTGTGATGCCATGTTGTATTTGCACATATCGAGCATATTGTGTGTATGTTATTGAAATGCTTGGTATGTGTGGGATCTGACCATCTAGTTGTTTATCTTTAGTAGCCTCTCTTACCGGGAAATGTCTCCTAGTGTTTCCGTTGAGCCTTGGTAGCTTGCTACTGCTCCGGAACACTTAGGCTGGCCGGCATGTGTCCTTCTTCGTTCCTGTGTCTGTCCCTTCGGGGAAATGTCACACGATGAATACCGGAGTCCTGTTAGCCCGCTACAGCCCGGTTCACCGGAGTCCTGCTAGCCCAGTGCTACAGCCTGGATTCACTCGCTGATGACCGACACGTTCGATGCTGGGTCATGGATGCCTGTCCCTGTAAGTCTGTGCCACTTTGGGTTTACGACTAGCCATGTCAGCCCGGGCTCCTTATCATATGGATGCTAGCGACACTGTCATATACGTGTGCCAAAAGGCGCAAACGGTCCCGGGCAAAGGTAAGGCGACACCCGTGGGAATACCGTGCGTGAGGCCGCAAAGTGATATGAGGTGTTACATGCTAGGTCGATGTGGCATTGAGTCGGGGTCCTGACACATATACCACCTAACGATGACTACAAACACTGAAGCGAGTTGAAGGCGCGCCGCCGTCTTCGTCACTCTCTCGCCGGAGTCACGCAAAACTTGTTGTACTAAATAGTCGGGAGGTCGTCATGCTAAGGCTTCATAGGACCAGCGCACCAGGACAGCAATCGTCGCCGTTGAAGAGTATTGTAGATTGGAAGGATCCGACCCGAAGACACACGAATGTAGACGAACTACGACCACATCCGAGCAAATTCACCAAAGACAGACTTGCCGGAGTCACACCTCCACACACCCACCAATGATACTAGATGCACCACCGGAACGGAAGCTTGGCGGGAAGAACCTTATTCCATTTTCAAGGATCCACCATCGTCTCGTTTTTCTGAGCAGGACACAAACCCTAACAAAACTCGAAGAAACATCTAACAAGCGAAGCCCTCCCACCGGTAAAGGCAGGGATCCATCGCACCGCCATGGCCCTAAGGCCACTGGAGACGAGGTGGACCGGCGATAGCGACAGCAGGCGGCAAAGGAACCTTAGTTTTGTTTGGGGAAGGAGGCGGCTGCGTTTTGGGAGCGGGTTACAACGGTGTCCTTAAACCAGGAGTACTTTATTAAATCAGTTTTGCATGATCTCAAGAAAGAAGATAAGTTTTGCATGATCTAAAAGAAAGACATAAGTTTTGCATGGCGCAAAAGAGAAACAACAAAAGCAGCAGAAGACACTTGCTAAAATGTGAAGCAGAACAAAAAATAGTCTAGGGTTGTGAAGTTTTAGACCCAAGCGGGAGAATCACAACCACCACAAAAGTACACCTGTGATAATGTTGCAGGACACAAGTTCAGGCATACGCAGTTCATTCAGAACCCCAAGAGCACAACCATCATCGTAATGGCTCGCGGGAGGAGCACTGATACTCTTTCAATCAGTAGACCCCCCCCCCCAACCACATAGAGGATGTAGCGATGTGATGGAGCTAGCATTATGAAACAAAGCAAAGGGTTATTCACCATGGATCGATTGTGCAGTTTCCTTATCTTTTGGTCCATGCATCTTTGACTTACATAATTGTTATCTTCACAAAAATTGAGGTCATGGAAAGCTTCGGAATCCATCAAGAGATTCTCGAAACAATTATTTTGCAATCCAAAGGTTTAGTGGTCAAAATATGAGGCGTAGGTGCAAGTCTGTTTCACATAGAGGATCGATGGTGGACCACTGGGGAGCACCTACTCCTGAATGATGCTTGCATGAACATAAGCGAAGAACATGTGCTCGATGGTTTCCTCTTCTCCACCGAAGATGGACACAACCGACCAAGGTTGCACCTATGATGGAGGAGGATGACACATGGTAGATGATGACGATGACATGGCCAAATGGATAATTTGCACCGACTAGGGGCGAATAAATGCCAAATGTGAGTGGCAAAGTTGTCGGCAGGGTGATCACCCATGCACAGAGCATAAGCATCATGTGAAGATAACGTGGCCCGAGAGATGGCAAGCACATGCTCATCGGGGATGTCGACAAGAAATGTGATCATGCAGCTCCCCGTTGTGGAGCATCAAACTCCCTTATTACGGAGGAAAGCCGGGGTTATAATAGAGTAGCTCGACCAAAATAACCTTAAGAATGTAGATGTTGGGGTAGAGGACATTGGTGAACTGGGCGGAGTTTATGTATTGCGTTTTCGATGTTGGAGTTTATGTCAGTTCCTCACCGATGGAGTTCATCAAAATCAGCGTTCATTTGCAGAAGTTATAATAATTTTGGTCTTTTTGCATTCAACTGTTGTGCTTGGGCAAGTTTGCAGCACCTTGGCGGTAGTACCGCTCAGGTCCATGGTAGTATCACTTAGGCATTATTTTCGCAGGCTGGTGCCGCTCCAACTTTTGCTTGGGAAATGCCTTCTATTGCTATTTGGATTATAAGCGGTAGTGACACGGTAGTACCGCTTGTGCGGTACTTCCACTCTAGTGTGGTGCTGGCTACCGTTGGTTCCTCTGTAACCCTTCGACAATTAGTGGTAGCACTACTTGTCAGAGGCAGTAGTACTGCTCCGACGGAATTGTCGTTCTAGTACTTCTATACTCGTTGGGTTGCGTTGACCGGGCTAAGCGGTAGTACCGCTTGAGCACGACAAGTGCATATAATGATTGGATTTGTCCTCCCACTATAAAAAAGGGGTCTTCTTCCCCATTGCCCCCAACGACTTTGGCCAAGATTTCTCCTCCATTGTTGACCTCCAAAAGCTTTGCCTTCTCTCCATTCCTCCAATGAATCTTGAATCTTTTTGTGGGAAAAGAGAGAGATATCTATATCCACATTCTCCACCAATCCATGTCTCCTCTTAGTGAGGGAACCTTGTGGATCTAGATCTTGAAGTTCTTTTTGTGTTCTTCCTCTCATATTCCTCCATAGCTTTTGTTGCTTTGGTGAGATTTGAGAGTGAGGGACTTGAGCACTTCGTGTGTTCTTATCATTTCATTCGTTGCACCGGTTTGAGTTTTTCACGATGGTACGTGGAAGTGAAAGTTGAGAAGTTTATTACTCTTGGGTGTTTGGGCGTCCTAGATAGTTGGTGGTGTCGCGGAGCTCAATAATTATGGTGTAGAACTCTGGGCAAGCTTCGGTCTCTCTAATTAAGTTGTGAAGATTCCCCCGAGCAATTTTACATGTTCGGCGACTGCCCCCAAGGTTCCATTTGTACGGGTTCGGTGACTGTACCCAAGGGTCGCCATTTGTACGGGTTCGGTGACCGTCCTCAAGGGTCCCCTAGTGGAATCATGGCATCTTGCATTGTGTAAGTGCGCGAGGAGATTACGGTGACCCTAGTGGAATTTTGGGGAACATTGTGCCTCCACACGACTTCAAACGGAGATTAGCATCCGCAAGGGTGTGAACTTCGGGATACATCGTCATCTCTGCGTGCCTCGATTATCTCTTACCCGAGCCATTTACTTATGCACTTTACTTTGTGATAGTCATAACGTTTCATGTTATATATCTTGCTATCACTTAGTTGTTTATCTTGCTTAGCATAAGTTGCCGGTGCACATATATGAGCCTAGTTGATTTAGGTTTTGTGCTTGATAAATTAAACTCTAGTTTTATTCCGCATTTGTTCAAGCCTAAAGCGTAATTATTTTAAAGCACCTATTCACCCTCCCTCCTCTAGGCGACATACACGGTCTTTCATCCTTGTTTCGATCTTTGGTGCTCACATACCGGCGAGCCCTAGGAATGAGGTAGAGACAAGAGAAGAAATTGTTGCACAAGAATAAGAGAGAGAGAGAGAGAGAGAGAGAGAGAGAGAGAGAGAGGGAGAGGGAGAGAGAGAGAGAGAGAGAGGGAGGGGGAGCAAATGAAAAGGAATAAGAAAGACATCGCACAATATGCCAGGACTTTTCATTGGCCATGACAATGAAAAGGAAGTTCTTGCTGCAGTAGACTATGAAGACGATAACTGCGGGTAGGTGGAACGAGCGCGGGGGGAGAGGGGTGGTTGTCGATCACTCTTCATTGCGGTCAGCAACGAAAAGTCTCTCTCCGTCTGTGGTGGCCTCGAAAACTCCATCTTCATCCGAGGTGGCCACGAAAACTATCTCTTCGTCCTAGTCGGATATGAAAAGCGGCTCTTCGGTGGCGGCAACTACAACAAGATGATACAATCGTAATTTTTGAAATGGGGATCATATTTTCGGATTTCATAAAAAAAGATCCACACGATTGATGTGAAGTACCCAGTTGGGCTGAAGGGGTTTCATATGGTCATCTTGCTGTCAATTGTCCGTACTTCAACTCTTTTTTCTCTTTGAAACTTCTGATCTATTCATTATTAACCATGACAATACAAATAACCCCAGAGATAATAAAAATTACAATCAGGTCTATATACCACCTAGCGAGGACTGTAACCACTGGAACAAGCTAAAGACGCGCCATTGTCATCGCCCCTCCCTCACTGGAGACAGGCAAATCTTGTGTTGTGCCAAGCTCCCATAGGACCAATGCACCGGAGCAACAATCATCGCTCTGAAGAAAGTCGTAGACCAAAGGGGTCAAATCTGTAAACACCCGAACAAAGATGAACGAACACAAGATCCAGAAAGATCCACCGAAGACCAGTACCGACCGGGTCCGCGAAATCTGACTAAGACACACGTCCACACGTTCTCCGATGAAGCTAGACACACTATCGAGATGGGAATCGAATGTGGGAGACATTATTCCTGCCGAGGGACATCACTGCCGTCACACAGCCCTAATGAAGACACTAAACCTAACAAAAGCGGGAGTAGAGTCCCTCCCGCGGGTGGGGGCCGAGGTCCTCCACTATTATTTGGCCCATAGGCCATAGCAGACGGGGTGGACTGGCGGCAGTGCCGATGGGAGGAGGAGGAAAGACTGAGATTTTTTTTTTGTAGAGGAGGAAAGAGGCTAGCCAACTGTTTTGTAAAGATCCAAGTTGAGCCTCCATACTTCAACTCGAAGCAGTGAACCTGCCATATGCGTGATGGTCGATGGACCTCGATAAGCAGCTCTGGAAATAAAGAAATGTAATGGTGATGATTGTTTGACTGGATCATTTTGGATCCAGAGCACAATGTTGAATGCAAGATAACTTTTCAAGCTCAAAGAAGTAGGCCGAAAGCTTTGCAGGTCACGTCCCACTGTTTGTGATCTGTGAACTCGACGACTGAGACTTTTGAGCGGTACGTCAACCCGATCCACATCGAACAAACAGTGGTACGGGTTGGCCGCTGATCCATCCAGCACGGCAACACCTCACAAACCAAGAGGCGCTCGACCAAGTCGGCAACCTCCTCTGACTTTCTGCCCTCAATCGGCCGGACAAATCATGCTGCCTGAGATCGACGGGAAACGTGGCCATAGTTCTGAAATCCACGAAGCCGCCGTCGACGCAAGCACGTACGTATTGGAGCACATAGTATCGCCTGCCATGTGATCTTGTTTCAAATCCCCGGTGAACCTACGTGGCACAAAGTCAGAGAGGGCGGCGGATCCAGCATGCAGTTTGGCTGAGCTGAACCGAAGCCTCCCTATATAAGCGCACCGGCACCGCGCTGCAACCACAGATCGCACGACGCACAGAGACGAACGCGCAAGCATGGCCGCCACCATGAAGCTGTCACTCACCTTCGTCCTCCTCCTCTCCGGTAAGCCTCCATTCGCATCCTTGCTTGTGTTTTCTATGATCAAGCATCACTCCCTCTCACGATTATGTATCCTTGCTTGTGTTTGTTGTGGATCGAGCAGCGCTGGTGGTGTTCGGGGACGCGCAGGCGACCTGCGACAACATCCGGTGCATCCAGGGAGGGTACATCACCTGCAAGAACTACCCCGGCCAGAAGCTCGACGGGTGCGCCTGCGTGTGCGCGCCCGAGGACGGCAAGGGCTGCGTGCTCCACCTCGACAGCGGCTCCACCAACAAATGCACCAAGTACTGAACCGGATTACACGCGTTCGTCATTTTCATCTCTGCTCTCGTGTTTGAGTTCGAGCTAAATAAAGCTGCACGTGTGTCGTACGTACATGGAGTAAATAACGAATGGAATGTAAGTTTGTGTCGTGGAATGAAATGGAATGCAATCCGTTGATCAAGTTTTGTAGCAGGGCTAAGCACCGGGGAAAAAAGCATTAGAAGGAAAGAAACTGAAAAAACACAGAACTAGCTCAGTTTTTGGACCCCGGTAGTTGGCGAACTCGTTTGCTGTGAGGGATGACATTTGCGAACGTTTTTCTTGGCAGATTCTTCAGAGATGCATGCCATTTTCTTCAGAGACACATGGCTGGGAAGAATAAAATTTGACGCAAAAACGTGCGGAAACTGTTAGCGTTTGATCTCGCGTCGCAACTAAACCATCAGCAAGCGTTCGTGGAATAACCGACGAATGGAATGCTAGATTGTGTCGTGCAAATATGCAATGGGTAACAGGACAAAGCACATACAAAAAGAAAGAGAAACAAGCATCGCTAGTAAGAAAAAGAAACTGAAAAAAAAACAGAACTAGCTAGCACTTTTTTTGAGGATCTCCAGAACCAGGTAGCTGTATTTGAAACAACTGAGCGAGCGCACATGATCAGAGCATTGCACTAACCCAGGTCCAGCTGGATTGGGACGAACTCCTCCGTGACGTCCATAGATATTGCATTAGAGTCTCTCTAACATTAACCTCTAAGACGGACATTGTATTTGTCCGCGAAATCATGGGAAGACAAACTCGAGCTCCACACCTGCTCCTGAGCTGCTGAGGCTTGAGAGGAAGCCTCATTGCAGAAGGGGGCGATGTCAGCATCCCTGATAGAGCAACCCTACTATCTAGTGAGCAAGACAACTCGTTGCGAGTTATGATCGTCTCTGCAAGGCTAACCAGGGTCACTGGGCCTACTAGGTGTGCGAAGGACCGACCCATCCTCAACACTACTAAATGCCAACTGCAAGATAGAGGGATATCGAGGGGAACTCCTATTCGACACCTTGTGCGCCCGCTACCAAAGTGACACTCATGCGCCAACTCGCATGGGCTGGCCCAACAACAGTCATTCATGCGCTCGTGCGTCTCGGGCTGCTCGCTCGCTCTCATGGTTGATCAATTGACTGTGAATTTCAAATATAGTTTACGAATTTGAACAAAATAGCGAAATTCAAAAAAAATGTTCATGAACTCGAAAAAAGTTCACAAAAACTTAAAAGTTCGTGATTTTTAGAAAATATCGTGAACTGAAAAAAAGTTCATAGATTTGGAAAAAATTCATGAAATTAATTTTCTTTCATGAATTTCGCAATATTTCACTATTTAAAAAAATTATTCACAAATATGAAAAATGTTCATGAAATAAAAAAAGTTCTCAAATAGGACATTGCTTGTCATTTTCAAAAACATTCACGAACTTGAAAAAAGTCCATACAAATTAAAAGGAAAAAGAAAAAACATAAAAGAAAGAGAAAAGAGAAAAGGAAATAAAAAAGAAATGTGAGGACAAATGAGAAAACAAAAAACACGAAAACTGAACAAAACTGGTGAAATGCAAAGAACAAAAAAGCCCGGCCATAATAAACATGAAGAGAACCTTCTAGAAGATTCCCAAAACTGGTGCTGGGAAGAGACACTTTTCGTCTAGTCTGTTACGCTAGCCAAGAGATCGAGCATAGGTGCGAGTTAATAATAAGCCCGTAATTGGCGCCTTAAGAGAGACCCTTAGGCCCCTCGCCCCTCGCATCGCCCCCGCGGGCGACCCGGGGGGAAAACCCTAGCCGCTGCCCCTCGAGTCTCCTCCTCCTCCCCCCTCCTCGCCGCCGTCCATAGAGCCGCCGGGCGAAGCCTGGCCGGCTGGGCGACGGCGGGGCTTCTCCCCATCCTCTCCGTCTTGGCTGGCGCGGGACAGCGGGATTCAGAGGAACGTGGGGTGCGCGGCGCGGCGGGCGGGTCTCCCATCGGCGTCGTGCGCGGCGCGGCGGTGGCGACCTGCGTGTCGTGAGGTGGTGGCTGCGTTGTCCTGACCGGTGATCGCGGGTGCCGCCGGATCCAGATCGGATCCATCTGGATCCTTTCTTCGGACTCCGTCGGCCGCCGCAGGGTGGTGATGATCGTCGCTGACCACGTCGGATCGTTGGATTCGGCATCTGGAGATCTACAAGGAGTTCTTCTCGATCCTCCTTTCCGGTGGGTTGAGCCACATGGCCCTTTCATCTTCGCGGGTTTCAGATCATGGCTTGCTGGATCCGGAGTACACAGAGGTTTGGTGGCATGGGATGGGGACCGGAGGAAACTTTGGTCGGCGTGTTCGGCCCGACATCGGCGACGTCACTTGACGCCGTTACCCTTCCTGGAGGCGAAGCCGTGGCCCCCCCTATCCACCCTTGAACCCCTTCCGGACGAAAGTCCAAAATTCAGTCTGGATTGGATGGCGGCGGCGTCCTGCGTGTCGTATCCTCCATGGAGGCGCCGTCTTGGGAGGAACTGTTGTTCGGGGGAGAGATGTTGTGGATGGTGGGCTCCGAGTAGCTCCAGCAGTGGTGATGGTGTGGAGGTTGCCAGGTGGTGCGGTGTTGTATCTACCGCGTCATTGACGACGAGTGGTGGCGGCATGGTGCAGCTGCATATCGACGACGGATGCGGCTGGATGGACGAGCGCAGGGTGGTCGAGCTGTTTGGCGCCATTGTGGCGTCGACGGCAGGTCTGGCAAGGTTTGTGCGTCAGTACCTGCTCTGGAGATGGATCGGTGGAAGAAGGCGGCGACAGCCTCGGTGAGTGCGCCGGACCGGCGTGTGACCCAATCCCGGTATGTGGCTAGGATGGGGCATCCAGCATTAGGTGTTAGGATTTGGTGCGATGTCTGTTTGGTATTAGGCTCGGACATTCGGCACCACTGCATCAAGGGGGTAGGAGTAGCGACATATGTTGCCTAGATGGTGACTTCAGGCTTACTGATGTACTACTTTGTAAGGTCTTTTATGCTTAATAATTAATAAAGTGGCCATATGCATCGTCCAGATGCAGAGGTCGGGGGTGCACCCTCCTTTTCTAAAAAAAACTAGCGCCTTAAGCGCTGAATAGGATCTAGGTTTTGAGTCGATCAGGTGAAACGACTACGGCACCAGCGACTTCTCTTCTTCGTGTTCATCTCCTTCCACATTCCTTGCATGTAATTGCTACTAGTTACTCATATCAAGAGAGAGAGACTACTAAAGAAAACATTATACACAGAATCTTAGCAGCAGCGCGGCACAAAAAGAGGCGCTACTGCTAATTAGCAGTAGCGAGGTTAAGAGAAACACGCTACTGATGTAAATTTAGCAGTAGTGCGTGATGTGTAAACCACACTACTACAAAAATCCACCGACAGTACCAACAACCTAAGTTTACTAGCAGCACGGTGTCGCGATGCGCGCTACTGCTAATGCAATAGTAGTAACGCGCTTTTTAGTCAAGTCGCTGCTGCTAAATTTGAAATTGTCCACACGGTTAGCCCGTTTAGCAGTAGCGCGTGTGCTGAAAGGGCGCTGCTGCTACGCTCTTAGCAGTAGCGCATTTTTCCTCCCGCGCTACTGCTAAGACGCAGGACCCCACCACCTTTTCGCACCCCTCCCCCATCTCCTCTCCTCCCTTTCCCCTACCTCCCCCACACCCTCCCCCATCTCCTCTCATCCCTTTCCCCTACCTCCCACATGCATCCTCCCTACTCTTCTTATTCCTCAATACTTCTCCCCCCATTACTCTTCCTCTTCTACCTGTCTTTCTCTCTCTTCATTACTCCTAGCTAACACCGCCTTCATTAATGCATCTTCTTTCTCTTTTTCCTTCCCCTCCACTAGTTGAAATTGTCTCCTTCCAAATTAGCTAGCTAGGTAGATGTAGCATTTAGTCAAGTGACCAATATTTTCCCCCTAACTAGATCTATCTTTGTCAAGAAGAGCTTTGTGCACTTTTGATCTCCCTACATCATCATCTCCACCGTGTGATCGATCTCAAGAAAGAGGTGATTAAAATTTCATGCTTTTGCAAAATGGAAATATGTGTATGTGTGTGATATGATAATTGGGCAATATGAAGGAAATTATGTGTGTGGCATGTGTTGACGCCAAATTGTGCTGTTGAGTTGTCTATGTTTTGCCGAAATGTCAATTTATTTCCGTTTCGGCGAATTCCGGGCAAATCTCTAGATCTATATATGTCCTATTTTTAGGGAAGGTCATGCCGAATTTTTGTATGACTTTGATGCATGCACGCATTTTTATAATCAATTTGTTTATTATTACCATGCAGACGTTCATGATGGTCAGTGGAACAATGGTGGAGACCAGCCGCCTGGTGTTAGTGTTGGTTTGCCCGTTAACAAGCACGATGGGAGGCTCAAAGGAGAAGGTCACTCCAATGGTCGCAGGGAACTGCACGTGGCATACTCAGATCGACGCAATGACTTTGACTGAGCAAACTTGGTAGTGCTACAACACCTAGACGAAGTAGATCCTTTCGTGGCACTGCACAAAGAAATTATCACAAAGAAATATCATGACCGGGGGTATGCAGGACGGACGTCGAAGTTACTAGAGAGCACAAATCCACTTTCCTGCATTGGTTCAAAGAGCATATTATTGCTAATCCCCTGGAGGAGGGCTCTCAGGACGGATTGCTCATATACGCCTTAGCACATGGCCCCTCGCCCAACCTCCTAACCTATCAGGCATACGATATCAACGGATACACGTTCTACACTGAGGCCAAAGATATGGACAGTGATGATCAGAACTCAGGGGTGACGATGTAATGCATGACCGGCAGCGACAACGGCGCAACTGAAAGATTTATGGAAGGGTCGAGGAGATCTGGGAGCTTGACTACTCTGGACTACACAACACGACGATGTTTCGTGTCAGATGGGCTAAGAATGTCGAAAGAGAAAATCGGAATTTCACTACCATGACTATACCCGACGCCAAGAGCACTACCGTGAACGCTATTGCAAAAAATGAGCCATGGGTACACGCTAAGCACGTGACACAATGCTTCTTCATAACCGACCCGCGCAATCCCAGCCGTGTTGTCGTGAGGAGAGGCAAAAGGAACATCATTGGAATGGATGGAGTCGCCAACGAGGAAGACCACGATCAGTACGGCAACCCAATGAGGGAAGAAGATGATGATGATGATGAAGTATACGTCAAAAGAAGAACCAATACTACATTACCTAAGAAAATCGTACTCCATGGAAAAGGAAAAGCCACAATGAGGAGACCAATTATTCTTCAATGAACAAGAAGGGGAAGAAGCTGACTCAAAAACAAAATCGTCAACGCCGAGGAACCATATGTTATCGGTCAAATGATGTAATATATATGTTCCAATTTTGTATACACACTTAGCCATTATTATGCATGGGTCCAATGATGTAATATATATGTTCCTATTTTGTATACATATTTAACCGTCAAATAATGCAATATATATCGCCCTCAATTCCCTTCGTTAACTGCTCTCGAAAAAAATGTGAGAGAAAATAAAGGAAAAGAAAATAGAAGGAAACAAACAGGAAAAAGGTTATATAGGTACTGGTTATAGCAGCGCGCTTTTTTGAGAAAATAGCTACAACTAGTCAAGGTAGCAGTAGCGGTTTCTACACGAAACCGCTATAGCTACCTGGAGTAGCTATAGCGCGTTTTGCCTAAACGCGCTACTACTATGCCCACTTAACCCTGAAAATCCCCACTCATCTCTTCATCCCGCCTCTTTTCCCCCAAATCCCCACACTCTCTCTTCCCCCATCGCGTCGTCGGAGCCCTCGCCGCGCCTCTACGCTCGCCCCCGACCCCGATGCCGACCAACTCCGGCCCCGACCCCGACCCCGGCTTCGGCCCCGGCGCTCGCCCACGGCCCCGGCCCCGACCCCGACCCCGACTCCGGCCCCGGCGCTCGACCCCGACCCCTCCCAACCTCGGCCGTCGTCGGGCCTGCACCCTCTGTAAGCCCCCCGCCTCTCCTCCTCTCTCTGGTAGCTAGGGTTTTTGGTTAATTTAGTTAGGTTTTAGTTAGGGCAGATGGTTAATTAGGTTATATATTTAGTTATGAATTTAGCTAGGTTTTTTTCTTCAAATTCTATATTTTTATTCCTTTTACATGCAAATTTGAAGTGGACAAGTGATATGTGGACATGTGATGTTTTGGACATGTCATATTTGGAAATTTGGACATGTCATTTGGACATGATGATTATGTGTAGGGTAAATGATCCAAGTGGCCTATGTTATGCCGGAATGTTGATTCATTTCCGTTTCGGTGAATTTCAGGCGCTCGATATGTCCATTTTTTTTAGCAAAGGTCATGCCGAAATTTTCCGTGAATTTTGGCATGATTTGTGCTAGATAATAGGCATATCGAGTGCTGGGAAACGACATTCTGGCAAACATAGATTTTGGCATGATTTTCTGTGAATTTTGGCATGATTTACAATGAGGGCCTGGAGGCCAAGAAGCAGAAAAAAGAAGTTTAGTCAGGCGGACATCGACGAGAAGGTGAAGCTTGCTGTCGAGAAAAAAGCAGCTGAGGACGCGAAAAAATAGCCGAGGAGAAATGAGTTGCTACAGCAGGCAGTCAATGCAGCTGTAACTGCCTGCTGAAATGATTTTGCTACTAACTTGGTTCCAGCTATCATCAACTGGACGAAGGAAAATCCAGACAAGACGGTACATGTTTCTCGTTGCCCAGTTTCGTCGGCAGCAACTCTGTGAACAACACCACCACCGCACCATCACTTGCTCACGCAACCGGGCCTCCCCTCGCAGTCGCTCCCGCTCATCGCTGCCCGTCCTCAGTCTCTGGCGCGCTAGGTGGGCCTTCGTCTTTGGCTGAGCTCGACGCCCTCACGGTAATTACATGTCGCACCAACACTATTCTGATCACGGGATCAGAATAATATTCTAATCACAACCCGAACTTCCTGAGTAACGTGCCTGAACTTCCCTGTGTACGAACCCGACCTTCGGGCTATCTTTGCAACCGTGGCTTCCCTCGCGAATTATTCTTGTTAGTCGTTTTCTATATGATGTTAGTGTAATCTAGAATCGTTTTTTAGCAACTAAATACCGGTTTTAAATAGGAATCTCGCTCGTTGGCGGATATTGCTCTCGGGTCGTGATGAAATTGTGTTTTTGCAATTTTACTACCTGAGTTGTTCGACCTGAACTTCCCCGTGTGCTAGGTGGAACTTCCGCCAACATTGCCCGAATGGTGCTTGCTATATAGCGTTGGAAAGCTATGAACACCAGTATCATGACCCAAGTTAAATTTTGGGCAAAATGTAAGCCGTTTAAGAGCAGTTTTGAAAATCGTTTTTCTTCATACAAAAAATATGAATCGTATTTTCGATCGCATTTTAAAACCGTTTATCTGAATGAGGCAAATAATATGGCGTTGGAAAGCTGCTGCAAAACCGCTCTTTCCACATGTTGAAATTTTCCTCTAATTCCCTATGGTTATAGAGTAATTCGGAAAATCATAGAATTTCGCAAACGGAACACCCGGGTTCGTATTTTCGATGCCATTTCTAAACGGCTAATCCAATTGAGGCAAATAATATGGCGTTGGAAAGCTTATGAAAATGCGCTACTTTTTCGTGTTAAATGGTTTTTCTAATTTTGAACAGTTTAAAAGTAATTTAGAAAACGATACAAGTTCCACCGAGTTCGTATTTTTGAGCTAATTTTTTAACCGTACGTCCAAATGCAGCAAATGATATGGCGTTGGAAAGTTTGAAGAAATGCGAAACTTTTTCGTATATATTCTTTACCCTAATTCATTACGGTTTTATGTCAGTTTTGAAAATGTCTAAAAACTTATTTTCGCCGTAATTTCTACAAACTTTATTGGAATGGGGCAAATAATATACCGTTGAAAAGCTAAGGAAAATGCGAAACTTTTTCATGTTGATGGTTTTCGGTGATTCCTAGCCGTTTTCCAGTAATTTCGAAAATTGCGAGATCATTCGTTCTGCCTTTATTGCGAAACAAATTCTTTGAAAATGCACCACGTGAAGAACCTGAACTTCTCGGCATGTCTACTTGAACTTCACTCTGTTTTTCACGTGCTTTTTTTGCTCGTAGATCTCCATCCACTGCTCATAGGTCTCCATCCACTCACTGGAATTGAGCAAGTGATATAGCGATGGAAAGCTGCTGTAAACACGCAACTTTCCCGTGTTGATTGTTTTTTCATACTCGCGACAATTTTAAAAGTTTTTCATCTCAAATTCATTCACTATAGTAGTCGAACTTCGTGCTGTTTTCACGTTGAACTTCTGTGACGTATTTCCGTTTGTAATTTTCTCATCTATTTCGTTAGTGTTACACAAATGATATTCTTTTTGTACAAACCTCTCTCTCAATATATTTTTTAACTTTCTCCGACCAAGGACTTGAACTTACACAACTGATATTCCTGTCGTTTTGAAGTAAATATGAGAAATGACGAGATCATGATTTGGCCTTCATTGCGAATGTAAACGCACTGCGTGAAGTAGTTGAACTTCTCGGGCATGTTTGTTTGAACCTCACTCTGTTTTTGACGTGTTGTTTTTTGCACTGCATGAAGTAGATGAACTTCTGGGGCATGTCTATTTGAACTTCACCCTGTTTCACTATATTATATTTTTCTTATATGAAATACACACCATGTAGTATTGAACTTCCGGTTGTTATCACTTTGAACTTCTCTCTGGTTTGAGAGAATTTTTTTAAAACACAAAAAACAACATGTTTTTTATGTATTTTGGACATCTAAATACACGGTGAACCTCTCTCACAAGAATTTTTGAACTTTTCCCCGCCGAGCACCTGAATTTCTAGCAACCATTTTTTCGTTTATGAGATTGTTTTTAAAAGTGTAAAAAATGGTGCTCTGTTTTTTATTTTTTGAACAGGTAAATCCTAGGTTTTAATAAACTCTGAACTTCTTTGTTATTTCAATTTGAACTTCACCTTTTTATATTTTGAGTAAAGAATTGTATTCAACTTTTATACGAGGAAAAACTTAGTTTTGTAATCAACATTATACAACTTCTTCGTTACTACGAACTGAACTTCTTGGTTTATTCATTAGCAACAGGAAAAATTCAAGTTTTGTGATAAATATTGAACTGCTCCATGTTTTGAAATTGAAGTTCTTGGTTTATTATTTAGTATCGAGGAAAATATGATTTTTCATATGCATTGAACTAATGTATTTTTTTTAAATTGAAATTCTTGGTTTTTTCAATTTGGACTTCTTGGTGTTATTCATTTGTAATGGAAAAAAAATCCTAATTTTGTAATAAGCATCGTACTTCTGGGATATTTTTGAACTGAAATTCTTAGTTTTTTGGTTGGTAACAGGAAAATTATGGAGAAAATCTGCATTTTTATATACATCGAACTTCACCATTTTTTTAATTTGAACTTCTTAGTTTTATTTGTTAGTAATGGGGAAAATCCTTTTTTGAACTTTCCCAGGCAGGTCATTTGAACTTCGAGCAACTAAATATTTAGACTTTGCCATTTTATTCTTTTTTTTCTCATACGAAATGCACATCATGCAGTACATGAACTTCGGGCAGTTATCAATTTGAACTTCCCTTTGTTTGGCTTTTACTAACAGAAAAAATATGAGTTTTATGAACATCGAACCGCTCTAACTTTTTTTATTTGAACTTCTTTGTGTATCTTTAGAAATGTGAAAATTGGAGTTTTGTTAGAAACATCCAACTTCTTCACTATTTCCAATTGAACTTACTGGTTTTATTCTTTAGTAACTCGAAATCCGTTATAAATATCAAACTCCTCCACTTTTTCCAATTGAACTTCTTGGTTTTATTCTCTAGTAACGAGAAAACTTGATTTTATTGGTTTTTCCACCATGAATTACTTAAGTATACACCGTTGATTTTTCTCCTCTGCACATCACGTCTCTTGAGTCTCGACTTTTAAACCCCCCATGAATTATTATATTTTTGTTACATGAAATAAACAAGTTTGTTCTTTTTTGTGCCTATATATTTTTCATTCTCTAAATTTCTCTCGTAGCTCCCTATGAACTTCTACACATATGTCACGAATGTTCCCTAGTTTTTTAACCTTTTGTGTTTATTTTTTGAACTCTAGGATTAGTGGGTTTTTTGTTGAACTTCGCTGGTTTTCATTTTTGGACTCGAAGGGTTTGTCATATCAACTAATATTTTTTATCATTCCTCTTGAGCATCTTTTTTTATGAACCTTTGGTGTTGACAAATGCACCAAACTTTAGGAACTCCTCGTTCTTTTATTTTTGAACTTTTTCAGCAGCAATAATACTTGAACTTCACTGACTTTTTTTGTGAAGCAACCAAATGCACATACCACGTAGGGAATAGGGCACATTTTGTAAAAACACGGGGAGAGCACACAATCACAAAGAGGAAAATAAAGAAGGAAAAATTATGCATTTTTTCTCGTTTTTTGCTCATACATAGAAAATGTTTGTATCCACATTTTTAATTTTTCTATGTTCTTTCTTTGATCTACATTACAGAAAATAGTATTTTTCAATTCGGTGTACTGCACACACACACACACGCATACCATATCCACATTTTTTGGTTGGCATCAACTTAAAAAGGTTTCAGTCTCACAAACATACACAAATCAAACTTCCATGAATTTCTATACCTTCTACAACAAAACTTTTTTGCGAGAACTTTGATAAACCTTTGCCCATGGGCAGTACTACATTAACATTTCATGTCCAAAATTGTTTGTCTTTTACATTAGCGGGTGGAACGTCACAAGTGGATGGCAGTGCACGTTGGTGAACAGGAGAAGGAAGAATGGTGATGCTGGTGAAGGTCGAATTCGGTCGTCACTGCAGTCCACACACAACAATAATCTCGGCCGTTTGCGGACACGGGGTCAACGACGAGCAGAATGCAACGCTCCACACATCTCTTCGCGACCGGATGCCCACACCTGCATCAATTTCACAAAGCAAAATAAAGAGTTTGTGATCAGAGCTGCATCGATGAACATGGTTAGGCACTCGCGACATAATCGAGTTTCGGATTTTTTCAATTAGAGCATCTCTTGTTGTTTGCTAGAGCAGTGTGCAGAGTTACAGTTTCACAATTTTTGAGCTTGATGCCTACTGATTTAGGCTAACCAACTACTTAAGAATTATGTAAAAGTAACTAACAGTAGCACCAGTTTCTAGACCAACTATTTTACTGAGCTGAAGGAATATATGGATGGTCTAATTTAATGGCAAATTCACTATGTATGAAACAAACAAAGTTCAAGAGAAGCTGGGCAGAAGTGTAGAACATCGTCGTCATCGCTGGTTAAGGGGGAAGACCTTTTGCGCGATGCAGGAGACGATGCAAAGGCGCCTGTGGAGATTGACCGGTCGCGGGAGTAGCAGTTGACCTGCAGGAGCATGGGATCTGCTCTGCTTTTGGAGGTCTGACCGCGGAGAGGCGCTGCGGGGATGAGTGGCAGCAGGAGTCTTGTCGGGGCCAAGGGCAGGGAACGGTTGTAGGAGATGCGTCCGGGTCCGGGTGGGAGCGACGGCGGGTGGCGTGCCAGAGCCAGGCGGTCAGCAGCGGGTGGCGCATCGAGGCCATGGGGGCGGTGGAGGGTGGCACGTCGAGGCAGTGCGGGTAGCAAAGGGTGGCGCGCCAGAGGCAGGGGGTCAGTGTCGGGCAGTGCGTCAAGGCGTTGGAGGGTGGCGCCATAGCCAGGGGCCGGTGGCTCGCTGGAGCTAGGGCGGCGGTGGGTGGCCACGAGGATCGGGGCAGAGAGGTGGTCTGGTGGATCGGCGACGCGCGATGGTGCGGGGGGATCCAGGGGAGGAGGTGGCTCCGCGAGCGGATCCAGGGGGAGGAGGGGGCGCGGTGGTCGGATCCGGGGTCGGAGGTAGCGCGGCGGCCGAATCTAGGGTCGGAGGTGGCGCGGCGGACGGTTTTGAGGCAGGTGTGGTGCGGCGCTGGACGTGGGTGGTGGGGTGGTGTAAGGTGGACGAGGAAGTGGTTGGACGAGGGGGCTCTGCTTCTTCTTTTTTAGTTCAGGAACATCCCTTCTGCTCCTATATAGGCGCTCCATGATCCATTTAGTTATTCTAACCTCAGGATTAGAATAGTGCCACCCTATATATATATATATATATATAGAGAGAGAGAGAGAGAGAGAGAGAGAATATTCCATTTTCGTTGCCTTTCGGATGTTTTACGCCACAGACATGTGTTTGCAGGCCGAAGATGTTGGGGAACGTAGTTCCTACGCACACGCAGGATCATGGTGATGCATAGCAACGAGAGAGGAGAGTGTTGTCCATGTACCCTCGCAGACCGAAAGCGGAAGCATTAGCACAACGCGGTTGATGTAGTCGTACATCTTCACGATCCGATCGATCAAGTACCGAACGTACGGCACCTCCGAGTTCAGCACACGTTCAGCCCGATGAAGTCCCTCGAACTCCGATCCAGCCGAGTGTTGAGGGATAGTTTCGTCAGCACGACGGCGTGGTGACGATGATGATGTTCTACTGACGCAGGGCTTCGCCTAAGCACCACTATAGTATTATCGAGGTGGACTATGGTGGAGGGGGGCACCGCACACGGCTAAAAGATCAAACGATCAAGAGGGGGAGGTGCGGCCGGCCAAGAGGGTGCGCGCCACGAGGAGTCCTACTCCCCTTTTCCTTGTTGGACTAGGAGAAGAAGGGGAAAGAGGTGGAGGAGAAGAAGGAAAGGGGGGCGCCGCCCCCTTCTCCTTGTCCTATTCGGACTAGGGGGAGGGGCGTGCGGCCCTTGCCCTGGCCGCCTCTCCTCTTCTCCACCAAGGCCCACTATGGCCCATTAACCCCCGGGAGGTTCCGGTAACCCCTCCGGTACTCCGGTAAAATCCCGATTTCACCCGGAACACTTCTGATATCCAAATATAGGCTTCCAATATATCAATCTTCATGTCTTGACCATTTCGAGACTACTCGTCATGTCCGCGATCATATCCGGGACTCCAAACAACCTTCGGTACATCAAAACATATAAACTCATAATATAATTGTCATCGAAACGTTAAGCGTGCGGACCCTACGGGTTCGAGAACTATGTAGACATGACCGAGACACGTCTCCGGTCAATAACCAATACGGAACTTGGATGCTCATATTGGCTCCCACATATTCTACGAAGATCTTTATCGGTCAGACCGCATAACAACATACGTTGTTCCCTTTGTCATCGGTATGTTACTTGCCCGAGATTCGATCGTCGGTATCTCAATACCTAGTTCAATCTCGTTACTGGCAAGTCTCTTTACTCGTTCCATAATACATCATCCTGCAACTAACTCATTAGTTGCAATGCTTCCAAGGCTTAAGTGATGTGTATTACCGAGTAGGCCCAGAGATACCTCTCTGACAATCGGAGTGACAAATCCTAATCTTGAAATACACCAACCCAACAAGTACCTTCGGAGACACCTGTAGAGCACCTTTATAATCACCCAGTTACGTTGTGACGTTTGGTAGCACACAAAGTGTTCCTCCGGTAAACGGGAGTTGCATAATCTCATAGTCATAGGAACATGTATAAGTCATGAAGAAAGCAATAGCAACATACTAAATGATCAAGTGCTAAGCTAACGGAATGGGTCAAGTCAATCACATCCTTCTCCTAATGATGTGATCCCATTAATCAAATGACAACTCATGTCAATGTCTAGGAAACATAACCATCTTTGATCAATGAGCTAGTCAAGTAGAGGCATACTAGTGACACTCTGTTTGTCTATGTATTCACACAAGTATTATGTTTCCGGTTAATACAATTCTAGCATGAATAATAAACATTTGTCATGATATAAGGAAATAAATAATAACTTTATTATTGCCTCTAGGGCATATTTCCTTCAGTCTCCCACTTGCACTAGAGTCAATAATCTAGATTACACAGTAATGATTCTAACACCCATGGAGCCTTGGTGGTGATCATGTTTTGCTCGTGGAAGAGGCTTAGTCAACGGGTCTGCAACATTCAGATCCGTATGTATCTTGCAAATTTCTATGTCTCCCACCTGGACTAGATCCCGGATGGAATTGAAGCGTCTCTTGATGTGCTTGGTTCTCTTGTGAAATCTGGATTCCTTCGCCAAGGCAATTGCACCAGTATTGTCACAAAAGATTTTCATTGGACCCGATGCACTAGGTATGACACCTAGATCGGATATGAACTCCTTCATCCAGACTCCTTCATTCGCTGCTTCTGAAGCAGCTATGTACTCCAATTCACACGTAGATCCCGCGACGACGCTTTGTTTAGAACTGCACCAACTGACGGCTCCACCGTTCAATGTAAACACGTATCCAGTTTGCAATTTAGAATCGTCCGGATTAGTGTCAAAGCTTGCATCGACGTAACCATTTACGACTAGCTCTTTGTCACCTCCATAAACGAGAAACATATCCTTAGTCCTTTTTAGGTATTTCAGGATGTTCTTGACCGCTGTCCAGTGATCCACTCCTGGATTACTTTGGTACCTCCCTGCTAGACTTATACCAAGGCACACATCAGGTCTAGTACACAACATTAGATACATGATAGAGCCTATGGCTGAAGCATAGGGAACATCTTTCATCTTCTCTCTATCTTCTGTAGTGGTCGAGCATTGAGTCTTACTCAACTTCACATCTTGTAACACAGGCAAGAACCCTTTCTTTGTTTGATCCATTTTGAACTTCTTCAAAACTTTGTCAATGTACGTGCTTTGTGGAAGTCCAATTAAGCGTCTTGATCTATATCTATAGATCTTGATGCCCAATATATAAGCAGCTTCACCGAGGTCTTTCATTGAAAAACTCTTATTCAAGTATCCTTTTATGCTATCCAGAAATTCTATATCATTTCCAATCAACAATATGTCATCCACATATAATATCAGAAATGCTACATAGCTCCCACTCACTTTCTTGTAAATACAGGCTTCTTCAAAAGTCTGTACAAAACCAAATGCTTTGATCACACTATCAAAACGTTTATTCCAACTCCGAGAGGCTTGCACCAGTCCATAAATGGATCGCTAGAGCTTGCACACTTTGTTAGCTCCCTTTGGATCGACAAAACCGTCTGGTTGCATCATATACAACTCTTCTTCCAGAAATCCATTCAGGAATGCAGTTTTGACATCCATTTGCCAAATTTCATAATCATAGAATGCGGCAATTGCTAACATGATTCGGATAGACTTAAGCATCGCTACGGGTGAGAAAGTCTCATCGTAGTCAATACCTTGAACTCGTCGAAAACCTTTTGCAACAAGTCGAGCTTTATAGACAGTAACATTACCGTCAGCGTCAATCTTCTTCTTGAAGATCCATTTATTCTCAATGGCTTGCCGGTCATCGGGCAAGTCAACCAAAGTCCACACTTTGTTCTCACACATGGATCCCATCTCAGATTTCATGGCCTCAAGCCATTTTGTGGAATCTTGGCTTACCATCGCTTCTTCATAGTTCGTAGGTTCGTCATGGTCTAGTAACATAACCTCCAGAACAGGATTACCGTACCACTCTGGTGCGGATCTTACTCTGGTTGACCTACGAGGTTCAGTAACAACTTGATCTGAAATTCCATGATCATCATCATTAACTTCCTCACTAATTGGTGTAGGCGTCACAGGAACTGGTTTCTGTGATGAACTACTTTCCAATAAGGGAGAAGGTACAATTACCTCATCAAGTTCTACTTTCCTCCCACTCACTTCTTTCGAGAGAAACTCCTTCTCTAGAAAGGATCCATTCTTGGCAACGAATGTCTTGCCTTCGGATCTGTGATAGAAGGTGTACCCAATAGTCTCCTTTGGGTATCCTATGAAGACACATTTCTCATATTTGGGTTCGAGCTTCTCAGGTTGAAGCTTTTTCACATAAGCATCGCAGCCCCAAACTTTAAGAAACGACAACTTTGGTTTCTTGCCAAACCGCAGTTCATAAGGCGTCATCTCAACGGATTTTGATGGTGCCCTACTTAATGTGAATGCAGCCGTCTCTAAAGCATAACCCCAAAATGATAGCACTAAATCAGTAAGAGACATCATAGATCGCACCATTTCTAGTAAAGTACGACTATGACATTTGGACACACCATTACGCTGTGGTGTTCCGGGTGGCGTGAGTTGCGAAACTATTCCGCATTGTTTCAAATGTAGACCAAACTCGTAACTCAAATATTCTCCTCCACGATCTAATCATAGAAACTTTATTTTCTTGTTACGATGATTTTCAACTTCACTCTGAAATTCTTTGAACTTTTCAAATGTTTCAGATTTATGTTTCATTAAGTAGATATACCCATATCTGCTCAAATCATCTGTGAAGGTGAGAAAATAACGATATCTGCCACGAGCCTCAATATTCATCGGACCACATACATCTGTATGTATGATTTCCAACAAATCTGTTGCTCTCTCCATAGTTCCAGAGAACGGCGTTTTAGTCATCTTGCCCATGAGGCACGGTTTGCAAGTACCAAGTGATTCATAATCAAGTGGTTCCAAAAGTCCATCAGTATGGAGTTTCTTCATGTGCTTTACACCGATATGACCTAAACGGCAGTGCCACAAATAAGTTGCATTATCATTATCAACTCTACATCTTTTAGCTTCAACATTATGAATATGTGTATCACTACTATCGAGATTCATCAAAAATAGACCACTCTTCAAGGGTGCATGACCATAAAAGATATTACTCATATAAATAGAACAACCATTATTCTCTGATTTAAATGAATAACCATCTCGCATCAAACAAGATCCAGATGTAATGTTCATGCTCAACACTGGCACCAAATAACAATTATTTAGGTCTAATATTAATCCCGAAGGTAGGTGTAGAGGTAGCGTGCCGACGACGATCACATCGACTTTGGAACCGTTTCCCACGCGCATCGTCACCTCGTCCTTGGCCAGTGTTCGCTTAATCCGTAGTCCATGTTTCGAGTTGCAAATATTAGCAACAGAACCAGTATCAAATACCTAGGTGCTACTGTGAGCTCTAGTAAGGTACACATCAATAACTTGTATATCACATATACCTTTGTTCACCTTGCCATCCTTCTTATCCGCCAAATACTTGGGGCAGTTCCGCTTCCAGTGACCAGTCTACTTGCAGTAGAGGCACTCAGTCTTAGGCTTAGGTCCAGACTTGGGTTTCTTCTCTTGAGCAGCAACTTGCTTGCTGTTCTTATTGAAACTGGTGGTCTTATTCCCTTTGCCCTTTTTCTTGAAACTGGTGGTCTTATTGACCATCAACACTTGATGCTCCTTCTTGATTTCTACCTCCGCAACCTTTAGCATTGCGAAGATCTCGGGAATCGTCTTATCCATCCCTTGCATGTTATAGTTCATCACGAAGCTCTTGTAGCTTGGTGGCAGTGATTGAAGAATTCTGCTAATGACGCTATCATCTGGAAGATTAACTCCCAGTTGAATCAAGTGATTGTTATACCCAGACATTCTGAGTATATGCTCACTGACAGAACTATTCTCCTCCATCTTGCAGCTGTAGAACTTATTGGAGACTTCATATCTCTCAATCCGGGCATTTGCTTGAAATATTAACTTCAACTCCTGGAACATCTCATATGCTCCATGACGTTCAAAACATCGTTGAAGTCCAGGTTCTAAGCCGTAAAGCATGGCACACTGAACTATCGAGTAGTCATCAACTTTGCTTTGCCAGACGTTCTTAACGTCGTCAGTTGCACTTGCAGCAGGCCTGGCACCCAGCGGTGCTTCCAGGACGTAATTCTTTTGTGTGGCAATGAGGATAATCCTCAAGTTATGGACCCAGTCCGTGTAATTGCTACCATCATCTTTCAACTTTGCTTTCTCAAGGAACGCATTAAAATTCAACGGAACAACAACACGGGCCATCTATCTACAATCAACATAGACAAGCAAGATACTATCAGGTACTAAGTTCATGATAAATTTAAGTTCAATTAATCATATTACTTAAGAACTCCCACTTAGATAGACATCCCTCTAATCCTCTAAGTGATCACGTGATCCAAATCAACTAAACCATAACCGATCATCACGTGAAATGGAGTAGCTTTCAATGGTGAACATCACTATGTTGATCATATCTTCTATATGATTCACGCTCGACCTTTCGATCTCAGTGTTCCGAGGCCATATCTGCATATGCTAGGCTCGTCAAGTTTAACCTGAGTATTCCGCGTGTGCAAAACTGGCTTGCACCCGTTGTAGATGGACGTAGAGCTTATCACACCCGATCATCACGTGGTGTCTGGGCACGACAAACTTTGGCAACGGTGCATACTCCGGGAGAACACTTTTATCTCAAAATTTAGTGAGAGATCTTATAATGCTACCGTCAATCAAAGCAAGATAAGATGCATAAAAGATAAACATCACATGCAATCAATATAAGTGATATGATATGGCCATCATCATCTTGTGCTTGTGATCTCCATCTCCGAAGCACTGTCATGATCACCATCGTCACCAGCGAGACACCTTGATCTCCATCGTAGCATCATTGTCGTCTCGCCAATCTTATGCTTCTACGACTATCGCTACCGCTTAGTGATAAAGTAAAGCATTACAGGGCGATTGCATTGCATACAATAAAGAGACAACCATATGGCTCCTGCCAATTGCCGGTAACTCGGTTACAAAACATGATCTTCTCATACAATAAAATTCAGCATCATGTCTTGACCATATCACATCACAACATGCCCTGCAAAAACAAGTTAGACGTCCTCTACTTTGTTGTTGCAAGTTTTACGTGGCTGCTACTGGGCTTAGCAAAAACCGTTCTTACCTACGCATCAAAACCACAACGATAGTTTGTCAAGTTGGTGTTGTTTTAACCTTCGCAAGGACCGGGCATGGCCACACTTGGTTCAACTAAAGTTGGAGAAACTGACACCCACCAGCCACCTGTGTGCAAAGCACGTCGGTAGAACCAGTCTCGCGTAAGCGTACGCGTAATGTCGGTCCGAGCCGCTTCATCCAACAATACCGCCGAACCAAAGTATGACATGCTGGTAAGCAGTATGACTTATATCGCCCACAACTCACTTGTGTTCTACTCGTGCATCTGACATCTACGCATAAAACCAGGCTCTGATACCACTATTGGGGAACATAGTAATTTCAAAAAAAATTCTATGCACACGTAGGATCATGGTGATGCATAGCAATGAGAGGGGAGAGTGTTGTCCACGTACCCTCGTAGATCGAAAGCGGAAGCGTTAGCACAACGCGGTTGATGTAGTCGTACGTCTTCACGATCTGATCGATCAAGTACCGAACGTACGACACCTCCGAGTTCAGCACACATTCAGCCCGATGACGTCCCTCGAACACCGATCTAGCCGAGTGTTGAGGGAGAGTTTCGTCAGCACGATGGCGTGGTGACGATGATGATGTTCTACTGACGCAGGGCTTCGCCTAAGCACCGCTATAGTATTATCGAGGTGGACTATGGTGGAGTGGGCACCGCACACGGCTAAAAGATCAAACGATCAATTGTTGTGTCTCTAGGGTGCCCCCTTGCCCCGTATATAAAGGAGCAAGGGGGGGTGCGGACGGCCAGGAGGGGGCGCGCCTGGAGGAGTCCTACTCCCATCGGGAGTATGACTCCCTCCCTTTTCCTTGTTGGATTAGGAGAAGAAGGGGAAAGAGGTGGAGGAGAAGAAGGAAAGGGGGCGCGCCGCCCCCCTCTCCCATCGGGAGTATGACTCCCTCCCTTTTCCTTGTTGGATTAGGAGAAGAAGGGGAAAGAGGTGGAGGAGAAGAAGGAGAGTGGGGGGGGCGCTGCCCCCCTCTCCTTTACTTGCCCGAGATTCGATTGTCGGTATCTCAATACCTAGTTCAATCTCGTTACCGGCAAGTCTCTTTACTCGTTCCATAATACATCATCCCGCAACTAACTCATTAGTTGCAATGCTTGCAATGCTTAAGTGATGTGTATTACCGAGTGGGCCCAGAGATACCTCTCCGACAATCGGAGTGACAAATCCTAATCTCGAAATACGCCAACCAAACAAGTACCTTCGGAGACACCTGTGGAGCACCTTTATAATCACCCAGTTATGTTGTGACGTTTGGTAGCACACAAAGTGTTCCTCCGGTAAACGGGAGTTGCATAATCTCATAGTAATAGGAACATGTATAAGCCATGAAGAAAGCAATAGAAACATACTAAACGATCAAGTGCTAAGCTAACGGAATGGGTCAAGTCAATCACAACATTCTCCTAATGATGTGATCCCGTTAATCAAATGACAACTCATGTCAATGGCTAGGAAACATAACCATCTTTGATCAATGAGCTAGTCAAGTAGAGGCATACTAGTGACACTCTGTTTGTGTATGTATTCGCACAAGTATTATGTTTCCGGTTAATACAATTCTAGCATGAATAATAAACATTTATCATGATATACGGAAATAAATAATAACTTTATTATTGCCTCTAGGGCATATTTCCTTCAGAAGAAACCCCGTCCACCATACTCTACTTGATCAAAGGCCAGAAGGTGGACGTGGGAAAGGGGATGATAATGAACCCCTTGCAACCCACGTTCCACAACCATCCGATCCCCGCTGGGCACTTCAGAGTTAACTTGTCCAGTGTGAAATCGGGGCACGAGCATTTGCCTCCTCCAGTATAGCCTGTGGGAGAGGACGACGAGACCCCGCCGCGGATTTTAAACTACAAGGGTTGGGTGCTGCTATGGCCGAAGAATCTTATTCGTCTGGAGCCGGCCGAGAGCACACCAATAACCACACATCAACAACCATGTGCGGAGACCACCACCCCGCCTATGCAATTACCAGCTCCTGTAGTGCCGGGTGAGAGCGGCGGATGACGTGATGAAGGGGGTGCAATAGTACTGGCTGATTGATACGTCTCCAACGTATCTATAATTTCTGATTGCTCCATGCTATATTATCTACTGTTTTGGACATTATTGGGCTTTATTATCCACTTTTATATTATTTTTGGGACTAACCTACTAACCGGACGCCCATCCCAGAATTTTTGTTTTTTGCCTGTTTTAGGGTTTCGAAGAAAAGGAATATCAAACGGAGTCCAAATGGAATAAAACCTTCGGGAACGTGATTTTCTCAACGAACAAGACCCAGGAGACTTGGACCCCACGTCAAGACACAAGAGAGGAGGCCACGAGGTAGGGGGTGCGCCTACCCCCCCCCCAGGCGCGCCCTCCACCCTCGTTGGCCCCCTGTTGCTCCACCGACGTACTCCTTCCTCCTATATATACCTACGTACTCGCAAACGATCAGATACGGAGCCAAAACCCTAATTCCACCACCGCAACTTTCTGTATCCACGAGATCCCACCTTTGGGCCTATTCTGGAGCTCCGCCGGAGGGGGCATCGATCACGGAGGGCTTCTACATCATCACCATAGCCCCTCTGATGAAGTGTGAGTAGTTCACCTCAGACCTACGGGTCCATAGTTATTAGCTAGATAGCTTCTTCTCTCTTTTTGGATCTCAGTACAATGTTCTCCCCCTCTCTTGTGGAGAACTATTCGATGTAATCTTCTTTTTGAGGTGTGTTTGTTGAGACCGATGAATTGTGGGTTTATGATCAAGTCTATCTATGAATAATATTTGAATCTTCTCTGAATTCTTTTATGTATGATTGGTTATCTTTGCAAGTCTCTTCGAATTATCAGTTTGGTTTGGCCTACTAGATTGATCTTTCTTGCAATGGGAGAAGTGCTTAGCTTTGGGTTCAATCTTGCGGTGTCCTTTCCCAGTGACAGTAGGGGCAACAAGGCACGTATTGTATTGTTGCCATCGAGGATAACAAGATGGGGTTTTCATCATATTGCATGAGTTTATCCCTCTACATCATGTCATCTTGCTTAAGGCGTTACTCTGTTTTCATTAACTTAATACTCTAGATGCATGCTGGATAGCGGTCGATGAGTGGAGTAATAGTAGTAGATGTAGGCAGGAGTCGGTCTACTTGTCTCAGACGTGATGCCTATATACATGATCATACCTAGATATTCTCATAACTATGCTCAATTCTGTCAATTGCTCAACAGTAATTTATTCACCCATCGTAGAATACCTATGCTCTTGAGAGAAGCTACTAGTGAAACCTATGGACCCCGGGTCTATCTTCATCATATTAATCTTACAATACTTAGTTATTTCCTTTACTTTTTTTACTTTGTTTTTATTTTACTTTGCATCTTTATCATAAAAATACCAAAAATATTATCTTATCATATCTATAAGATCTCACTCTCGTAAGTGGCCATGTAGGGATTGACAACCCCTTATTGCGTTGGTTGCGAGGATTTATTTGTTTTGTGCAGGTACGAGGGACTAGCGCGTAGCCTCCTACTGGATTGATACCTTGGTTCTCAAAAACTGAGGGAAATACTTACGCTACTTTGCTGCATCATCCCTTCCTCTTCGGGGAAAACCAACGCAGTGCTCAAGAGGTAGCAAGAAGGATTCCTAGCGCCGTTGCCGGGGAGTCTACGCAAAAGTCTATATACCAAGTACCCATCACAATCCCTATCTCCCGCATTACATTATTTTCCATTTGCCTCTCGTTTTTGTAACGCCCTCGATGCGGCTATATCTCCCACGTGTCGAAGCACAACTTAGAGGCATAACCGCATTGAAAGCAATGTCCCAAGTGAGGTAATCTTCACAACAACACAGGTACATAGTTGGCTTACAATCGCCACTTCACACAATACATGAATAAAGCATTACATCAACCAGATACAATCAAGGTCCGACTATGGAACCAAAATAAAAGAAGACTACCCCAAATGCTACACAGATCCCCGATCGTCCCAACTGTGCTCCACTACTGATCAACTGGAAACGGAAACAACATAACAAACACGACCTTCATCGAGCTCCTCCTTGAGCTCGGTTGCATCACCTGCACGGTATCATCGGCACCTGTAAACTGGTTTTGGAAGTATCTATGAGTCACGGGGACTCAACAATCTCACACCCTCGCGATCAAGACTATTTAAGCTTATAGGAAGGGTAAAAGGTATGAGGTGGAGCTGCAGCAAGCGACTAGCATATTTGGTGGCTAACATACGCAAATGAGAGCGAGAAGAGAAGGCAAAAGCACGGTCGAGAATCTATGATCAAGAAGTGATCCTAGACTACTTACGTTCAAGCATAACTCCAACACCGTGTTCACTTCTCGGACCCTGCCGGAAAGAGACCATCACGGTTACACACGCGGTTGATGCATTTTAATTAAGATAAGTTTCAGGTTCTCTACAACCAGACATTAACAAATTCCCATCTGCCCATAACCGCGGGCACGGCTTTCGAAAGTTCAAAACCCTGCAGGGGTGTCCTAACTTAGCCCATCACAAGCTCTCACGGTCAACGAAGGATATTCCTTCTCCCAAGACAATCCGATCAGACTCGGAATCCCGGTTACAAGACATTTCGACAATGGTAAAACAAGACCAGCAAAGCCACCCAGATGTGCCGACAAATCCCGATAGGAGCTGCACATATCTCGTTCTCAGGGCACATCGGATGCGCGCTCCGTACAGCTAAAACCAAACCTCAAGTTTCCCCAAGGGGGCGCTGCAAAGGACTCTAGTTTGGACCAACACTCAGAGGAGCACTGGCCCGGGGGTTTAAATAAAGATGACCCTTGAGCCGGTCGACCCAAGGGAAAGAAAAGGCTAGGTGGCAAATGGTAAAACCAATGTTGGGCCTTGCTGGAGGAGTTTTATTCAAGGCGAACTGTCAAGGGGTTCCCATTATAACCCAACCGTGTAAGGAACGCAAATCAAGGAACATAACACCGGTATGACGGAAACTAGGGCGGCAAGAGTGGAACAAAACACCAGGCATAAGGCCGAGCCTTCCACCCTTTACCAAGTATATAGATCCATTAATTAAATAAGAGATATTGTGATATCCCAACAAGAATATCCATGTTCCAACAAGGAACAAACTCCAATCTTCACCTACAACTAACAACGCTATAAGAGGAGCTGAGCGAAGCGGTAACATAGCCAAACAACGGTTTGCTAGGACAAGGTGGGTTAGAGGTTTGACATGGCAATATGGGAGGCATGATAAAGCAAGTGGTAGGTATCACAGCATAGGCATAGAAAAAGAGCGAGCATCTAGCAAGCAAAGATAGAAGTGATTTTGAGGGTATGGTCATCTTGCCTGAGATCCTGCAAGGAAGAAGAACGAGTCCATGAATAAGACAAACGGACGAAGTCGAACGGATCCTCACAACTCCGAAATGGAACAGAAGCTAACGAGGGAAACAACCCGGAAAGAAGAAAACAACATTGTAAACGACCATCACATAGACATGGCATGATGCACAATCAAGCATGATGCATGTCCGGTTTAAAGATGCATGGCATGGCAAAGTGCACAAACAAAACTACAAGTTAAGTGGAGCCCAATATGCAATGAGTTGCATATTGACGACACACCACGTGACTTATTTAGTTCGATCTCATTTAGGTACCCAACAATATTAAATGTTGATAAGCATGGCAAGAGGTGGAGCATAAGTAAACTAAACATTTAGGCAAGTTTAAATGAGGCCGGAACAACAAGCAACAATTCTGGTAAAACCTCATATGCATTTATCAATTTGGTGCAACAACAATTTTAAACATTTAAATGTTATTATCATGATGCAAATGACATGTGAAAGTTTATGCAATTTTATGAAAAAGTTGACATGATGATGATATGGGGCATTTGGTCGCCATGACGGAAAGAAAAGGGTGTCATGGCGGCAAAAATGGAAACGGTGCCACGGCAACATTCCAATGATCCGACAACTAGTTGAGATGCCGGTGCAAGAAACAAATGTGAGATGTGCGGAATGTGAAAGAGGTACCGGGAGTGATCCCGGATACCGGGTTTCCCACGTATCGGTGGCAAGGAAACGAGTGACAAAACGGACACGGTGCGAACATGGCCAAACAGGAGCATATCATACAACACATCACAAGCATTTTTCCACGGGCATCGTTCCGGCGGTTATACCTTACAAGGGAGCATTCTCAGAGTGGTTCGAGTTCGTAGAGGAAGTAGTTGTTCTCACGACGGTAGTGGAAGTGGGGTACATGACGATGGTAGAGGAACTGGCGATGGTAGTGGTACAAATTTCTTGTCAAAATTATAACGGCGGTAGTGGTACTTGGCGTTTCGTTCAGTACTCGCTCGAGCTTCCGTGTGGACTTGTCGACAAAAAGTGGTACTTGGCAGGTCCGCGTAGTTGTACATGGGTCGTTGCACACGTGACGAATCCGAGCCTTTCGGGGTAGGTCTTGGCGAGGGATGGTCGTAGTGGTACTTGTCGGTCTCGGTCGGGGCGGCAAAACGTAGTCGAACTTGAGGTGGTCCTGACGATCCCAAAAATGCTCCTGCTCGAGGAGGTCTCTGTCTTGGTCTTCACCGGTCGTGGTACTTGACGAAAGGGATCCATGAATGCGATAGTCCTCGGACTTGAGGCTTCGTGCCTGGAGATGGTCTTGGCCTTGGCAGTGATTCGAAAAGGGCCCTTGCGGAGACAACCCAGCGAAGGCATGCTGCGATCGGAAGGGCATGGGTCTTCCGCCCGCAAGGAACAGAACATGGAGGCGACTACGGCTGATGCGACCGAGCAGAACAGCCAGCAAGGCCAAAGTGGCCATGGTGGATATGAACGAGATGGGCCAGGAGGTGATGCAGGGGTTCGGACGTCACGGACGATGTTAGAACGAGGCACGAGGAGAAGCAACGGGAATGGACAGAGGAGATGGGCTCGCTGTTGGTGTTGTTGGTGGTTCTCCGACAACGAGGTGCGCCTCGGCGGTGCTGACAACCGCTGGCGCTAGTCATCGGCGGCGACCGGTAGAGGAAGTGGTCACCGGAGGCATCGTTGGCGCAGCACGGCGGGAGATGCGGGCGCCACGGCAGGACGACGAGGAGGTCGGAGACGCGAGGGCGAGGTGTGCGGCACTCCGGTGGCTTTTGTAGCCAGCGGGGTAGGTGGCGCTCGGCGTCCTCGGCGATGCGGCGGCCTCCTGGCGATGGTGGAAGAGAGCAGGGGACGGGGTCGTGCAGACGAGCGTGAGGGAGGAGGAGGGTGGCGAGCGAGGGGATCGGGCTCGAGGGAGAGAGAGGTCTCGGGCGCGGCGCTGTCCTTCTGCGTGCTTCTACGCTAGGAGAACGCGAGGGATCGAGAGGAAGAGGTTTCTCTGGAGCGATGCAAGAAGTAAAAAGAGGGATCGATCCTCTCCTGGCGGCGCGAGGTGGAGTCGAGAGAGAGAGATCAAAAGAAAGGGTCGAGACCTAGGGTTCTGCAGGGAGTGGGTCGGCGCTGGATGGGCCCTGGTGGGCTGAGGAGAGCATGGCTGCGAGGTGGGTTAGGCCCCAGAGGCCAGTTAGGCTCTCTCTCACTACTAAAAGAAAAGAAAAAACAGAGATTAAGAAAGAAAAGAAAGAGGGGTTAGGGGAAGAAGTTGGACACACAGATAATTTTCCTGGACTCACAAAAATGTGAATGATCCAAGAAAAATGGAGTGGCCATTTTTCAAAGTTTAAATTCAAACTCATTTGATTTAAATTCAAATGGTTCGAATAGGAAATGAGGGTTAGGAAGGTCCAAAAAATGTTCGGAGTTTTTGGTGGAGCTCCGAAATATGATGAAAGAAATATATGGCCATGTTGGAGACCGAGAATTAAGATAACAAAGGCATTGGGATATTTTGCAGGTGTGTTTGTGGTAAATCCAAACGAATGGAATATTTTTATTTACCTCCCTAATATTGGGAGCATATGTTATAAAGAGAATCATCATGTGAATTCCCTCGATTTAAATGGACCGAAGATCCATGCAATTTATTTAGTTGAGTTGCAAAAGATTTATGAGATGATGGCATGATGACATGATGCAATGCACATGATGCAATGATGAATGCAAAGAACCAAACAAATCACATGACGAAACCCGGAAACCCTGGAAGGCATCTGAAGCTCAGGTCTTGGGGTGTCACAACACTCCACCACTACGAGAGGATCTCGTCCCGAGATCTAGGATGGCACCGGAGGGAAGCGGAAAAGGAAGAGAAGAGGTAAAACTAATTGCTTCTTTGACAAATGAGT
Source organism: Triticum dicoccoides (assembly GCF_002162155.2). Lineage (NCBI taxonomy): Eukaryota > Viridiplantae > Streptophyta > Magnoliopsida > Poales > Poaceae > Triticum > Triticum dicoccoides. The sequence continues at coordinate 559,509,751 of NC_041386.1, read as the reverse complement.
GAAACCAAAGAACCTTGCGAGGTTGAACCAATTTAAAGAAGAAAACAACGAAGATGGACGAAGTTGAAAACACTCCGTTAGAAAAGAGGAACAAGGAAGAACAAATTTGGATAGCATTCCGGTTGAAAAGTGATATGAAACTTGATAAGATGAAAAGAACTTGAGCAAAGGGCACAACACTCCGGTTAAATGGATAAGCATGAAAAGAACATGATCCTCACAACTCGAGAATATGAGAGAAAAGCGAAACATCACAATGCCTCCGTAAGAAGAAAGAAAAAATAGATCATTGAAAGCATGGAGAAGAAAAGGTCAACTAATGCCACAAATGAGATTGAAAAAGGCATCCTTTGGATAAGGGTCGAACGGAGTTGTTGGAAAAACAACAACGAAAAGAGTAAGCTTGTTGTGGGCTTATGGAAAACATCTCAAAACTATGAGGTGAAATTCTGCCACTGACGAAAAATAATAGATTGGATTGATATCAACAAGGAGACGAGAAACTTATTTCACCGGGAGGATAAATGAAGAATTTGGATCATTTATAAGCACCATAATTAGCAACAATCCTGAGGGAAAGTTTTAGGTGAAATATAACCCAAGATAATTCCAATAAAGAGATTGATGGATTTAAAATACCTCATTCTTAACAACGTGTGAATCATGAAACATGAACTCAAATTATCAAGAATGACATAATACCACCTCCAATGGTACGGTAGAAAGAATTGCACTACGAATTACAATATGAAGAAAGCTTGAGCTTCTTAGAAAAGAATCTCGATGAAAAACTTGGAGAAGGAATTAAATCATTTATGAACCATCATGTAGAACCTCCATGATGATCTCTGGTAAGAAAAGAATAATCAAACAAAAGGAAAGAGAAGTTGAAAACACAAGGTGAAACCTTGTAATGATTTAGATGGATCTCCGTGATAATATAATTGAGAGAGAGCTTGAAACTTCGGAAAAGAAAGATGAATCAAGTGAAACCAAGAATTTGATGAGCCTTCGGAATAAGGAATCGAGTTTACTCGATGAAACAAGAATAAGAGTTACATTATGCTTATCCTTCACCAATTTAATTGATGATAAACAATGGATTTGGCATACTACTTATTTTTGATGAAACAAAATTGAAGAGAGATATTGCTCAACTTGGAAAGGTCTTCAACGAACCACCGGTAGGATTGGAAAGAATGAATGAATTGATATGATAACGCAGGAAGAGAATTCTTGAATGAACCACCGTAAGAGTTGAAAAACGATTGAAGAAAAGATAAAGAAAACACCAGGAAGAACTAAAGAATGAATGAAGATACTTGGGGGAATTTGAATCATGAGAACTAATAAATCATGAACTGGCTAGAGAGTACTTGAGCGATGCACCGGCAAGATTTCGAGAATAAGAGCTGAAAGCTGAGAATGAATAATTCTGAGATAATGGCCTCCGGAGAATCAAACTGAAAAATACTCCTGAATTGTGCCGATAGGGTGAAAAGAATTCTCACAATCAAAACAATTATGAGAGTATGGCATCAAACTAGAATCACGAATCTTGAAGAGAATGTAGCAAGAATGAGAGAAGACTCTTCTTCGGTCTTCAAAATCCGAGAATGATGATGAGAAACACCACCATGAATCGTTGAGATACTCCGGAATGAAGAATAGAAAGGTTGAGCCAACGGTGAAAAGAATTTGAAAGATCTTGGAGAGACCATCTGACTGATGACAATTCATTCTTACGTCAAACTTGGAAAAGAATTTGAGAGTAACAACGGAAAAGCTTAGAAGAGTCAGGTAAGATCCTGGGAAAAGACATGTGGGTTAGGCCCACTAAAAAGAAACACCGTTGAAAAGATTGCTTGAAAAGAGAGATTGCACCGGTTGAAATAAATGGCTTGGATGAGATAACAACCTCGGAATAGGTTGATCGAATGCGTAGTGGAAACATGAATCTTCGCGATATCTTCAGCACTCCGGAACAATTGAATAGCAAGCGGGGAATGATTATGAGCAGCACCGGTCATACGAAAATCATTGGGCAAAATGAAAAGAGTATGCTCAATACAAAGCTTGAATTGAATCCACCGGAGAAGATAAAAGAAACGAAGAATGATGAACTTGAAGCTCCGTTAGCATCTTCTTGAGAATCACCGGATAAGAATATTGATGGAAAAGAATGGAGAAACTTCACATGAACAAAATGGATACTTGATTAAGACATCTTAGTCCTTGAATAAAAAGGGATGGGAGGGTGGGAAAAAAACAAAGTCAACTTGGAACGGATGAAGGTAACACCGTTGAGAAGAACTGAAATTGGATCTTGCTGATGTTGAAAATGATCGGATCCACTTGAATAGAGACACACCGGTTGAGAAGAAATTTTAGATGACAAGGTTGATGATCAAGAAGGATTTGTATTCACATCAGAGTATGAGAACACCGTTTAGGAAAGGTATGGAATCAACATTTGACTTCGAAGCAACTCGAATACCACAACTGAAAACAAAACAAAGGATTGGCTTGCAGAATAAGCCAGAACAAACATATGATAGAGATTTCGTCCGGAGTTTTCGTGGTGGGGCCTACACGGGCTCGAACATATAGCACCATCATGTACAAGGCAGTGCACATGACATACGAAGCGTCCCCGAGTCAGCATAGCCAAGGACTCTTTAAGACACAACGAGACCACTGTAAAACCAACCGTGGATAGGCGGACCACTAGACGTCGAACCCCAATTTCACATCATACATCTATCGAAAAGATATCCTAAGAGCTACTTGAATCCCCACTTATAAACTCCCGAAACTTTCCGGTTATGCAATCAGGTGTTGGGGATACAGGGGAAGCATAATATCTCACCCAAAACTACACAAATCCTACATCCAGCTGTATCCATCCTTCAACACATAACCAAGAAACCTTCGGAAATCATTTACCTCAACCTTCAAAAAGCACACGTTATACGAGTTATGGCAATACTCCCAAACTCCCGCCCCAGTACTGGGTGGCGTCGAGGTTATCTCACCAACAACTACATAAAAGAGATTTTCGATGTCGGCGAAACTTGGGTATTCCAGAATTGCAACGATAAAATTGTGACGACAACACCTCGGAGCTCAACTCCCTGGGACACTGCCACAACCCTTAAATGTCAGGAGGCACCAAGAACAATGTTCTCGTCACAAAAACATCGGAACGATTCCAAGATACCCGCGTGATCCTAAAAAATTTAGTGAAATTTGAGAAGAGAAGAGTCAAACTCTACGTCAGGATGCCTCACCAGAGCGACGAAGGGACTGAGGAGTAAAAAGAATCCTAATCTCCGATATATATAATCCTAAATGACTCAAAACATTTTTCTAGACTCAACAACACTAGCGATTCGATCAAGCAGGGGGGCTCCTAAGGTCGGGGAAGGCTCTGATTACCAACTTGTAACGCCATCGATGCGGCTATATCTCCCACGTGTCGAAGCACGACTTAGAGGCATAACCGCATTGAAAGCAATGTTGCAAGTGAGGTAATCTTCACAACAACCCATGTAATGAAATAGGGGAATAAGAGGTACATAGTTGGATTACAATCGCCACTTCACACAATACATGAATAAAGCATTACATCAACCAGATAACCAAAATAAAAGAAGACTACCCCAAATGCTACACAGATCCCCGATCGTCCCAACTGGGCTCCACTACTGATCAACTGGAAACGGAAACAACATAACGAAAACGACCTTCATCGAGCTCCTCCTTGAGCTCGGTTGCATCACCTGCACGGTATCATCGGCACCTGCAAACTGGTTTTGGAAGTATCTGTGAGTCACGGGGACTCAGCAATCTCACACCCTCGCGATCAAGACTATTTAAGCTTATAGGAAGGGTAAAAGGTATGAGGTGGAGCTGCAGCAAGCGACTAGCATATTTGGTGGCTAACATACGCAAATGAGAGTGAGAAGAGAAGGCAAAAGCGCGGTCAAGAATCTATGATCAAGAAGTGATCCTAGACTACTTACGTTCAAGCATAACTCCAACACCGTGTTCACTTCCCGGACCCCGCCGGAAAGAGACCATCATGGTTACACACGCGGTTGATGCATTTTAATTAAGATAAGTTTCAGGTTCTCTACAACCGGACATTAACAAATTCTCATCTGCCCATAACCGCGGGCACGGCTTTTGAAAGTTCAAAACCCTGCAGGGGTGTCTCAACTTAGCCCATCACAAGCTCTCACGGTCAACGAAGGATATTCCTTCTCCCAAGACAATCCGATCAGACTCAGAATCCCGGTTACAAGACATTTCGACAATGGTAAAACAAGACCAGCAAAGCCACCCAGATGTGCCGACAAATCCCGATAGGAGCTGCACATATCTCGTTCTCAGGGCACACCGGATGAGCGCTCCGTACAGCTAAAACCAAACCTCGAGTTTCCCCGAGGGGGCACTGCAAAGGACTCTAGTTTGGACCAACACTCAGAGGAGCACTGGCCCAGGGGTTTAAATAAAGATGACCCTTGAGCCGGCCGACCCAAGGGAAAGAAAAAGCTAGGTGGCAAATGGTAAAACCAATGTTGGGCCTTGCTGGAGGAGTTTTATTCAAGGCGAACTGTCAATGGGTTCCCATTATAACCCAACCGTGTAAGGAACGCAAAATCAAGGAACATAACACCGGTATGACGGAAACTAGGGCGGCAAGAGTGGAACAAAACACTAGGCATAAGGCCGAGCCTTCCACCCTTTACCAAGTATATAGATGCATTAATTAAATAAGAGATATTGTGATATCCCAACAAGAATATCCATGTTCCAACAAGGAACAAACTCCAATCTTCACCTGCAACTAACAACGCTATAAGAGGGGTTGAGCGAAGCGGTAACATAGCCAAACAACGGTTTGCTAGGACAAGGTGGGTTAGAGGTTTGACATGGCAATATGGGAGGCATGATAAAGCAAGTGGTAGGTATCGAAGCATAGGCATAGCAAAAGAGCGAGCATCTAGCAAGCAAAGATAGAAGTGATTTCGAGGGTATGGTCATCTTGCCCAAGATCCCGCAAGGAAGAATAACGAGTCCATGAAGAAGACAAACGGATGAAGTCGAACGGATCCTCACAACTCTGGAACGGAACCGGAGCTAACGAGGGAAACAACCCGGAAAGAAGCAAACAAGATAGTAAACAACCATCACATAGACATGGCATGATGCACAATCAAGCATGATTCATGTCCGGTTTAAATATGCATGGCATGGCAAAGTGCACAAACAAAACTACAAGTTAAGTGGAGCCCAATATGCAAGGAGTTGCATATTGACGACACACCACGTGACTTATTTAGTTCGATCTCGTTTAGGTACCCAAAAATATTAAATGTTGATAAGCATGGCAAGAGGTGGAGCATAAGTAAACTAAACATTTAGACAAGTTTAAATGAGGCCGGAACAACAAGCAACAATTTCGGTAAAACCTCATATGCATTTATCAATTTGGTGCAACAACAATTTTAAACATTTAAATGTTATTATCATGATGCAAATGACATGTGCAAGTTTATGCAATTTTATGAAAAAGTTGACATGATGATGATATGGGGCATTTGGTCGCCACGACGGAAAGAAAAGGGTGTCATGGCGGCAAAAACGGAAACGGTGCCACGGCAACGTTCCGATGAACCGACAACTAGTTGAGATGCCGGTGCAAGAAACAAATGTGAGATGTGCGGAATGTGAAAGAGGTACCGGGAGTGATCCCGGATACCGGGTTTCCCACGTATCAGTGGCAAGGAAACGAGTGACAAAACGGACACGGTGCGAACATGGTCAAACAGGAGCATAGCATACAACACATCACAAGCATTTTTCCGGCAATTATACCTTACAAGGGAGCATTCTCAAAGCGGTTCGAGTTCGTAGAGGAAGTAGTTGTTCTCGCGACGGTAGTGGAAGTGGGGTACATGACGACGGTAGAGGAACTGGCGACGGTAGTGGTACAAATTTATTGTCAAAATTACAACGGCGGTAGTGGTACTTGGCGTTTCGTTCAGTACTCGCTCGAGCCTCCGTGTGGACTTGTCGACAAAAAGTGGTACTTGTCAGGTCCGCGTAGTTGTACATGGGCCGTTGCACACGTGACGAATCCGAGCCTTTCGGGGTCGGTCTTGGCGAGGGATGGTCGTAGTGGTACTTATCGGTCTCGGTCGGGGCGGCAAAACGTAGTCGAACTTGAGGTGGTCCTGACGATCCCAAAAATGCTCCTGCTCGAGGAGGTCTCTGTCTTGGTCTTCACCGATCATGGTACTTGACGAAAGGGATCCACAAATGCGATAGTCCTCGGACTTGAGGCTTCGTGCCCGGAGATGGTCTTGGCCTTGGCAGTGATTCGCAAAGGGGCCTTGCGGAGACAACCCAGCGAAGGCATGCTGCGATCGAAAGGGCATGGGTCTTCCGCCCGCAAGGAACAGAACATGGAGGCGACTGCGGCTGATGCGACCGAGCAGAACAGCCAGCAAGGCCAAAGTGGCCATGGTGGATATGAACGAGATGGGCCAGGAGGTGATGCAGGGGGTCGGACATCGCGGACGAAGTTAGAACGAGGCACGAGGAGAAGCAACGGGAATGGACAGAGGAGATGGGCTCGCTGTTGGTGTCGTTGGTGGTTCTCCGGCAACGAGGTGCGCCGGGGCGGCGGTGCTGCCAACTGCTGGCGCTAGTCGTCGGTGGCGACCGGTAGAGGAAGGGGTCACCGGAGGCGTCGTTGGCGCATCACGGCGGGAGATGCGGGTGCCACGGCAGGACGACGAGGAGGTCGGAGACGAGAGGGCGAGGTGTGCGGCACTCCAGTGGCTTTGGTCGCCGGCGGGGTAGGTGGCGCTCGGCGTCCCCGGCGATGCGGCGGCCTCCTGGCGATGCGGCAGCTTCCTGGTGATGGTGGAAGAGAGCAGGGGACGGGGTCGTGCAGAGGAGCGTGAGGGAGGAGGAGGGTGGCGAGCGAGGGGATCAGACTCGAGGGAGAGAGAGGTCTCGGGCGCGGCGCTGTCCTTCAGCGTGCTTCGACGCTAGGAGAACGCGAGGGATCGAGAGGGAAAGGTTTCTCTGGAGCGATGCAAGAAGGAAAAATAGGGATCGATCCTCTCCTGGAGGCGCGAGGTGGAGTCGAGAGAGAGATCGAAAGAAAGGGTCGAGACCTAGGGTTTGGCAGGGAGTGGGCCGGCGCTGGATGGGCCTTGGTGGGCTGAGGAGAGCATGGCTGCGAGGTGGGTTAGGCCCCAGAGGCCAGTTAGGCTCTCTCTCACTACTAAAAGAAAAGAAAAAAACAGAGATTAAGAAAGAAAAGAAAGAGGGGTTAGGGGAAGAAGTTGGACACGCAGATAATTTTCCCGGACTCACAAAAATGTGAATGATCCAAGAAAAATAGAGTGGCCATTTTTCAAAGTTTAAATTCAAACTCATTTGATTTAAATTCAAATGGTTCGAATAGGAAGTGCGGGTTAGGAAGGTCCAAAAAATGTTCGGATTTTTTGGTGGAGCTCCGAAATATGATGAAAGAAATATATGGCCATGTTAGAGACCGAGAATTAAGATAACAAAGGCATTGGGATATTTTGCAAGTGTGTTTGCGATAAATCCGAACGAATGGAATATTTTTATTTAGCTCCCTAATATTGGGAGGATATGTTATAAAGAGAATCGCCATGTGAATTCCCTCGATTTAAATGGACCGAAGATCCATGCAATTTATTTAGTTGAGTTGCAAAAGATTTATGAGATGATGGCATGATGACATGATGCAATGCACATGATGCAATGATGAATGCAAAGAACCAAACAAATCACACGACGAAACCCGGAAACCCTGGAAGGCATCTGAAGCTCCGGTCTTGGGGCGTCACAGTTTTCCTCTCCCCCACTTCACCCTTGCCGTTTTATTCGCCCTCTCTTTCTATCCTCCCTCTCTTTCTCTATTTGCTTCTTTTTGCCCGCTTGCTTTTTGTTTGCTTGTCGTTATGGCTAGTTCCTTATCTTCTCCATTGTCCCCCGAGAATGAAATTCTAAATTTTAAGCAAAGGGAGGGAGAAAATCTAAAAGATGCTTGGTATAGAATTTGCAATGCTCAAAATAGATCTACCAGGAAGCAATCTACTTCCGTTCTTCTTCGCAATTTTTATGTAGGCGTAACTCCTTAGCACAGATATATCCTTGATACTATTACCGAAGGGAACTTCTTGGGTAGCCATACTATTGATTCTTATAATGCTATGATAGATTTGTTTGGCTCACCCCCTCTTTTGGTTAATGGAATTGTATTAACTTTGGAGCATGTAATGCAAAGGCTTGAAATTATTGAAAATAAGGTTGCTACCGTAGAGTTAATTGAAAATTTGGATAAAAAGATCCACAACCGAATCTCTCAATATGGATCTAAAGTAGGAGTCACTTTGAAAAGTATTAAAGAGAAGGAACCCATAGTTAATGAGAAATTAAATCACAATTCCACTAGGATCCATAAACTTGAGGATATTATTACCAACTTGGGAACCGCTTTTTCTTCCGTAAAGAATACTCCAAGTCCTCCCACTAAAATTGCCAAGCTTATGTATGTTCCTAAAAATAAGGGTGAATCCTCTAGTAAGGAAACTGCGGATCTCAAATCTATAAGTATTCATCCCAATCATTTTGCTATCATTAAGGAACCATTTGTTACAAATGAATTTTTCAATCTTGTGACTAAAAGTTTGATAATCAATAAAAATAAAGAAATTCCTAAAGATGGTAGATGCCTCTTTGAAGAAATTGCCTACCAAAGATGGCAATACCTAGATCTATCCTTGCTTGTTATGCCTAGTTAGGGGCGTTAAACGATAGCGCTTGTTGGGAGGCAACCCAATTTTATTTTTATTCCTTGCTTTTTTTCTCCTGTTTAGTAATAAATAATTTATTTAGCCTCTATTTAGGTTGTGTTTTTTGTTTAATTAGTGTTTGTGCCAAGTAGAACCGTTGGGAAGACTTGGGGAAAGTCTTGTTAATCTTGCTGTAAAAAACAGAAACTTTAGCGCTCACGAGAACTGCTGCCATTTTTATTTGGAAAGTGATATTTAGTTAATTCTTTTTGCATATGATTAATAGATAAATTACTCACGTCCAACAATTTTGTTTAGAATTTTTGGGGTTCCAGATCTTGCGCTAGCTACAGATTACTACAGACTGTTCTGTTTTTGACAGATTATGTTTTCTTGTGTTGTTTGCTTATTTTGATGAATCTATGGCTAGTAAAATAGTTTATAAACCATAAAGAAGTTGGAATACAGTAGGTTTAACACCAATATAAATAAATAATGAGTTCATTACAGTACCTTGAAGTGGTCTTTTGTTTTCTTTCGCTAACGGAGCTCACGAGATTTTCTACTTTGAGTTTTGTGTTGTGAAGTTTTCAAGTTTTGGGTAAAGATTTGATGGAATAGGGAACAAGGAATAGCAAGAGCCTAAGCTTGGGGATGCCCATGGCACCCCCAATATAATATAAGGACACCTAAAAGCCAAAGCTTGGGGATGCCCCGGAAGGCATCCCCTCTTTTCGTCTACTTCCATCGGTAACTTTACTTGGAGCTATATTTTTATTCACCACATGTTATGTGTTTTGCTTGGAGCGTCTTGTATTATTTGAGTCTTTATTTGTTAGTTTACCACAATCATCCTTGCTGTACACACCTTTTGAGAGATCCATACATGATTTGGAATTTGTTAGAATACTCTATGTGCTTCGCTTATATCTTTTGAGTTATATAGTTTTGCTCTAGTACTTCACTTATATCTTTTAGAGTACGGTGGTGGATTTGTTTTATATAAACTATTTATCTCTCATGTTTCACTTAGATTATTTTGAGAGTCTTAAATATCATGGTAATTTGCTTAAATAATCCTAATATGCTAGGTGTTCAAGATGATTTTTTTTCTTATGAGTGTTTTGAATACTAAGAGAAGTTTGATGCTTTTTGATGATTGTTTTGAGATATGGAGGTAATAATATCAAAGTCGTGCTAGTTGAGTAGTTGTGAATTTGAGAAATGCTTGTGTTGAAGTTTGCAAGTCCCGTAGCATGCACGTATGGTAAACGTTATGTAACAAATTTGAAACATGAGGTGTTATTTGATTATCTTCCTTATGAGTGGCGGTCGGGGACGAGCGATGGTTTTTTCCTACCAATCTATCCCCCTAGGAGCATGCGCATAGTGCCGAGGTTTTTGATGACTTGTACATTTTTGCAATAAGTATGTGAGTTCTTTATGACTAATGTTGAGTCCATGGATTATACGCACTCTCACCCTTCCATCATTGCTAGCCTCTTCGGTACCGTGCATTGGTCTTTCTCACATTGAGTTGGTGCAAACTTCACCGGTGCATCCAAACCCCGTGATATGATACGCTCCTTCACATATAAACCTCCTTATATCTTCCTCAAAACAGCCACGATACCTACCTATTATGGCATTTTCATAGCCATTCCGAGATATATTGCCATGCAACTTTCCACCATTCCGTTTATCATGACACATTCATCATTTTCATATGGCTTAGCATGATCATGTAGTTGACATAGTATTTGTGGCAAAGCCACCATTCATAATTCTTTCATACATGTCACTCTTGGTTCATTGCATATCCCGGTACACTGCCGGAGGCATTCATATAGAGTCATATCTTGTTCTAAATATCAAGTTGTAATCATTGAGTTGTAAATAAATAGAAGTGTGATGATTATCATTCATAGAGCATTGTCCCAAAAAAAAGAGGCCAAAAAAAGAAAGGCCAAATAAAAAACTAAAAATAGAATAAAAAGAAGGGACAATGCTACTATCCTTTTTCCACACCTGTGCTTCAAAGTAGCACCATAATCTTCATGATAGAGAGTCTTTTGTTTTGTCACTTTCATATACTAATGGGAATTTTTCATTACAGAACTTGGCTTGTATATTCCAACAATGGGCCTTCTCAAGTGCCCTAGGTCTTCGTGAGCAAGCAAGTTGGATGCACACCCACTTAGTTTCTTTTGTTGAGCTTTCATACATTTATAGCTCTAGTGCATCCGTTGCATGGCAATCCCTACTCCTTGCATTAACATCAATCGGTGGGCATCTCCATAGCCCATTGATTAGTCTCATTGATGTGAGACTTTCTTCCTTTTTGTCTTCTCCACATAACCCCCATCATCATATTCTATTCCACCCATAGTGCTATATCCATGGCTCGCGCTCATGTATTGCGTGGAAGTTTATAGGTTTGAGATTGCTAAGGTACGAAACAATTGCTTGTCTTGTCATCGGGGTTGTGCATGATGAGAGCATTCTTGTGTGACGAAAATGAAGCATGACTAAACTATATGATTTTGCAGGGATGAACTTTCTTTGGCCATGTTATTCTAGTATGCTCGAAGTATTATTATTTTTATGTCAATATGAACTTTTGTCTTGAATCTTTCGGATCTGAATATTCATACCACAATTAAGAAGAATTACATTAAAATTATGCCAAGTAGCACTCCGCATCAAAAATTCTGTTTTTATCATTTACCTACTCGAGGACGAGCAGGAATTAAGCTTGGAGATGCTTGATACTTCTCCAACGTATCTATAATTTTTGATTGCTCCATCCTATATTATCTACTGTTTTGAATATTATTGGGCTTTATTATTCACTTTTATATTATTTTTGGGACTAACCTACTAACCAGAGGCCCAACCTAGAATTGTTGTTTTTTTGCCTATTTTAGGGTTTCGAAGAAAAGGAATATCAAACGGAGTCCAAACGGAATAAAACCTTCGGGAACGTGATTTTCTTAACGAACAAGACCCAGGAGACTTGGACCCCACGTCAAGACACAAGAGAGGAGGCCACGAGGTAGGGGGCGCGCCCTCCACCCTCGTGGGCCCCTGTTGCTCCACCGACGTACTCCTTCCTCCTATATATACCTATGTACCCCCCAACGATCAGATACGGATCCAAAACCCTAATTCCACCGCTGCAACTTTCTGTATCCACGAGATCCCATCTTGGGGCCTGTTCCGGAGCTCCGCCGGAGGGAGCATCGATCACGGAGGGCTTCTACATCATCACCATAGCCCCTCCAATGAAGTGTGAGTAGTTCACCTCAGACCTACGGGTCCCTAGTTATTAGCTAGATGACTTCTTCTCTCTTTTTGGATCTCAATACAATGTTCTCCCCCTCTCTTGTGGAGAACTATTCGATGTAATCTTCTCTTTGTGGTGTGTTTGTTGAGACCGATGAATTGTGGGTTTATGATCAAGTCTATGTATGAACAATATTTGAATCTTCTCTGAATTCTTTTATGTATGATTGGTTATCTTTGCAAGTCTCTTCGAGTTATCAGTTTGGTTTGGCCTACTAGATTGATCTTTCTTGCAATGGGAGAAGTGCTTAGCTTTGGGTTCAATCTTGCGGTGTCCTTTACCAATGACAGTAGGGGCAGCAAGGCACGTATTGTATTGTTGTCATCGAGGATAACAAGATGGGGTTTTCATCATATTGCATGAGTTTATCCCTCTACATCATGTCATCTTGCTTAGGATGTTACTCTGTTTTCATTAACTTAATACTTTAGATGCATGCTGGATAGCGATCGGTGAGTGGAGTAATAGTAGTAGATGCAGGCAGGAGTCGGTCTGCTTGTCTCGGACGTGATGCCTATATACATGATCATACCTAGATATTCTCATAACTATGCTCAATTCTGTCAATTGCTCAACAGTAATTTGTTCACCCATCGTAAAATACCTATGCTCTTGAGAGAAGCTACTAGTGAAACCTATGGCCCCCAGGTCTATCTTCATCATATTAATCTTACAATAGTTAGTTATTTCCTTTGCGTTTTACTTTGTTTTTATTTTACTTTGCATCTTTATCATAAAAATACCAAAATATTATATTATCATATCTATCAGATCTCACTCTCGTAAGTGGCCGTGTAGGGATTGACAACCCCTTATCGCGTTGGTTGCGAGGATTTATTTGTTTTGTGCAGTTACGAGGGACTGGCGCGTAGCCTCTTACTGGATTGATACCTTGGTTCTCAAAAACTGAGGGAAATACTTACGCTACTTTGCTGCATCATCCCTTCCTCTTCGAGGAAAACCAACGCAGTGCTCAAGAGGTAGCATTGATGTAATCGGTCCTGTAGAACATAGAATGGATGATGAGACGGAGGTCGACCCAATGGATTTCCTCAATACAAACGCGACAATACTGGAGAATTTCATTGTTGGCGATGCTCCTCGGGTGCCGAGTCGTGACTTTTAGGATGAAAATCTAAGGTCTGACTTTCATTGGTTGTGCTTGGCAATTGCCTTGCTGAAGTTTGAGAGCTCGACTTTCTCCAGGGTGGAAACCTAAGATCTTGGATCGGACGACGACGGCGCTTGTGCATTGTTTCCTTATTATAGGCGTCGCTTTTGAAGACCTTTTATATTTTTTTGGTGTTTTCTTTGGTCGTGGTTTCTGTGTTGCTCCTGAGAGGAGTTGATCACTGTGATGAGGCCTTTGTTTTTTCTTTTCTTTTGGCCTTTGTACATTATGGATGTCTTTAAGACATCTTGTTAGTGCAAAAGCTAGTGTAATTAATATCTTCGACGAATCTCTTCTCCATACTTGATACTTCAACTCCAAGCAGCTAATCTGCTATGCCTTATGGTTGAATGCGAGATAAGTTTTCCAAGCTAAAAAAGTAAGAAGGTCAACAAAATCCAGGCCACGAAAGTCGTTGCTAACTTGAGAGCTCATCTTGCACAGTGTGTGAACCCACGACCCGACTTTTGAGCGGTCAACCCGAACCGCATCGAAGAAGCAGTGGAAACTTGCAAAAGATAGGATAGTACGCCGATCCATCCAGCACGGCAGTCCTCACATACTCAGATCCGCGCGCCACGTGATGCTGCCTCAAGTCAGAGGAGGCGCGCGACCAAGTCAGCAACCTCCTCTGACTTTTCGCCCTCGATCGGCCATGGACAAAGCATGCTGAGATCAACCCGAAGCCTGACCATAGTTCTGAACTTCTGAAATCCACGAAGCTGGCGTCGACGCAAGCACGTACGCACCGGAGTACATCAGTGCCGCGCGCCACGTGATGTTGCTTCTAGTCTCCAGTGAACCCACGTACGCGGCAGAGAGTCAGAGACCCCAGCATGCAGTTCGGCTGAGCCGAAGCCGGACGTACTCCCCGATCTAGATATATTCATCTATACAACGAGTAATTTGAAACGGAGGGAGTACGTCCATAGCTCCCCTATATAAACGCACCGGCGCCGAGCTACAAAGTGCAAACACAAATCGCACGGCGCAAACGCAACACACAATCATGGCTGCCACATTGAAGCTCACAGTCGCCTTCCTCCTCCTCGTCTCCGGTACGTCCCCAGCCGTGTCCATATGCTTCAACCATGCACGTACACCTGTGTGATGCGCTCTCTCTGACGCTCTATGCTTGCTCTGCTTGTTCTTGTCGTGGATCGAGCAGCGCTGGTGGCGTTCGGCGACGCCAAGAAGGCGCCGTGCGCCGTGGTGTGCGTGCAGGGAGGGCACATCACCTGCGACAACTACCCCGGGCAGAAGCTCGACGGGTGCGACTGCCAGTGCGCGCCCAAGGACGGCAAGGGCTGCGTGCTCCACCTCAACAGCGGCTCCACCAACCAGTGCACCACCCCGCCGGAGTACTGAGATGAATTACACGCGGTTCGGCATGCTGGCTCGAGTCCGAGCTCTATGAAGATGCAAGTGTGTGTGTCGTGGAGCAACTATAGATACACTCCCTACCAAAATGTAAGACCATTTTTGACATTATGATAGTGTCAAAAAAGCATCTTACATTTTAGTAATACAAAGGGAGTATCATGTAAGTTTGTGTCGTGGAATAAATAACGAAAGGAATGCAGTCTGTCGATCAAGTTTCATATCAGGGCCAGGCACAGCAAAGGAAACCGGGCAAACACCAAATTAGCGAGCGCACATGATCAAAACAATACTAGTAAAAGGGTTTTTAACGATGGAGTATGTGGTTTTTTTCTTTTCAAAACACAATAAAGACGCAAGCGCTTATACATACGCGTATACACTCACCCCTATAACGCACACACACGCACATGCATCGCCGAAAATTCTGAAATAAATCCAGAAATAATGTAAGTAGCAGGACTTGAACCTTGATGGGCTGGGGATAACATTGTCATTCTAACCATCCAACCATAGGTTAGTTCATGAATATGTGGTTGTTCAGAGTTAAAATGTGATTGTTGAAACTCTTTGGTAAGGTTATGGGCCCCGTTATGTGATCGTTGAAGTCTTAAAAATGATAGATTTAGTTTAGCTATTCGCAAAAAAAAAAGGATTCAGTTTAGCGAGCGTGAACAGAGAATTGACCAGATCCGTTGCCCTACTCACTTTCCACTCTTCCTTGGTTAACTTTGGACGAGAAAGCAGTAAGCGCTGTGTTCTTGAGCAGCACTAAGCGCTGCTTGCCGTTAACGAAGAACGTAGTAGTGATTGGCACTTGGAGAAAAGAATACAATGGACATGTTTTTCAAACTTTCAATGGTCCACTGACTCTGGATCCAAGTAGCGACCATTGATAAACAACACTAGAAGTAAAGAAATGAAACAATGATGGTTGTTTGACTGGGTTATCTTTGATCCAAAGCCCGATATTGGATGCAAGATAAGTTTTCTAAGCACCAAGTTGGGTGGTCAACAAAATCTAGGCCGCAAAAGCTTTGCTAACTTGGGGTGATCTTAAGAATGAAAAGCAACAGCATGGTTAGTAATGATTGGCATGGCAGACTGGCTTAAACAAGTGGTTTGTGAGTTACCTGCTATGTGGCCTTGGTACTGCTCTGCCTTCGAAAGGATCGAGCAGGTCTCGTGTGTTGGGGAACGTAGCAGAATTTTAAAAAAAAATTACGCATCACCAAGATCTATCTATGGAGTCATCTAGCAACGAGGGAGAGAGGAGTGCGTCTACATACCCTTGTAGATCACGAGCGGAAGCGTTCAAGAGAACGGGGTTGATGGAGTCGTACTCGTCGTGATCCAAATCACCGAAGATCCTAGCGCCGAACGGACGGCACCTCCGCGTTCAACACACGTACGGAGTGAGGACGTCTCCCGCGCCTTGATCCAGCAAGGAGGAGGAAGAGGTTGAGGAAGAGGGCTCCAACAGCAGCACGACGGCGTGGTGGTGGTGAAGCTGCAGTACTCCGGCAGGGCTTCGCCAAGCTCTTACGGAGGAGGAGAGGTGTTGGGGAGGGGAGGGGCTGCGCCTTGGATGTTGTGTGCAGCCCTCCCCTTGCCCCTCTATTTATAGGGGAAGGAGGAAGGGGGGCTGGCCCCCTTTAGATGGGATCTAGAGGGGGGGGGCGGCGGCCAAGGGGAGGGGGCTTGCCCCCCAAGCAAGGGGCGCGCCCCCTTTAGGGTCCCCCCCCCCCCAACCCTAGGCGCATGGGCCCAAGGGGGGGAATGCGGCCAGCCCATGTAGGGCTGGTTCCCTTTCCTCTACAGCCCATTAGGCCCTCCGAGAGAGGCGGCCCCTCCCAGTGGACCCCCGGAACCCCTCCGGTGGCCCCGGTACAATACCGATATGCCCCCGAGCCTTTCCGGTGACCGTATGACAACTTCCTACATATAAATCTTCACCCCCGGACCATTCCGGAACTCCTCGTGACATCCGGGATCTCATCCGGGACTCCGAACAACATTCGGTAATCACATACAAGTCTTCCTAACAACCCTAGCGTCACCGAACCTTAAGTGTGTAGACCCTACGGGTTCGGGAGACATGCAGACATGACCGAGACGACTCTCCGGTCAATAACCAACAGCGGGATCTGGATACCCATGTTGGCTCCCACATGCTCCTCGATGATCTCATCGGATGAACCACGATGTCGAGGATTCAATCAATCTGTATACAATTCCCTTTGTCAATCGGTACGTTACTTGCCCGAGACTCGATCATCGGTATCCCAATACCTTGTTCAGTCTCGTTACCGGCAAGTCACTTTACTCGTACCGTAATGCATGATCCCGTGATCAACCACTTGATCACATTGAGCTCATTATGATGATGCATTACCGAGTGGGCCCAGAGATACCTCTCCGTCATACGGAGTGACAAATCCCAGTCTCAATTCGTGCCAACCCAACATACACTTTCGGAGATACCTGTAATGTACCTTTATAGTCACCCAGTTACGTTGTGACGTTTGGCACACCCAAGGCACTCCTACGGTATCCGGGAGTTGCACAATCTCATGGTCTAAGGAAATGATACTTGACATTCAAAAAAGTTACAGCAAACGAACTACACGATCTTTGAGCTATGCTTAGGATTGGGTCTTGTCCATCACATCATTCTCCTAATGATGTGATCCCGTTATCAATGACATCCAATGTCCATAGTCAGGAAACCATGACTATCTTTTGATCAACGAGCTAGTCAACTAGAGGCTCACTAGGGACGGGTTGTGGTCTATATATATTCACACATGTATTACGATTTCCAAATAACACAATTATAGCATGAATAATAGACAATTATCATGAACAAAGAAATATAATAATAACCATTTTATTATTGCCTCTAGGGCATATTTCCAACAGTCTCCCACTTGCACTAGAGTCAATATTCTAGTTACATTGTGATGAATCGAACACCCATGCAGTTCTGGTGTTGATCATGTTTTGCTCTAGGGAGAGGTTTAGTCAACGGATCTGCCACATTCAGGTCCGTGTGTACTTTACAAATCTCTATGTCTCCATTTTGAACACTTTCACGAATGGAGTTGAAGCGACGCTTGATATGCCTGGTCTTCCTGTGAAACCTGGGCTCCTTGGCAAGGGCAATAGCTCCAGTGTTGTCACAGAAGAGAGTCATCGGGCCCGACGCATTGGGTATGACTCCTAGGTCGGTAATGAACTCCTTCACCCAGACTGCTTCTTGTGCTGCCTCTGAGGCTGCCATGTACTCCGCTTCACATGTAGATCCCGCCACAATGCTTTGCTTGCAACTGCACCAGCTTACTGCCCCACCATTCAAAATATGCACGTATCCGGTTTGTGAATTAGAGTCATCCAGATCTGTGTCGAAACTAGCATCGACGTAACCCTTTAC
This sequence comes from Triticum dicoccoides, assembly GCF_002162155.2. Lineage (NCBI taxonomy): Eukaryota > Viridiplantae > Streptophyta > Magnoliopsida > Poales > Poaceae > Triticum > Triticum dicoccoides. The sequence goes on along the minus strand of NC_041386.1, from coordinate 559,491,575 downwards.
GACGAGCTCTTCGTCACCTCCATAAACGAGAAACATTCCCTTAGTCCTTTTCAGGTACTTCAGGATATTCTTGACCGCTGTCCAGTGTTCCATGCCAGGATTACTTTGGTACCTTCCTACCAAACTTACGGCAAGGTTTACATCAGGTCTGGTACACAGCATAGCATACATGATAGACCCTATGGCCGAGGCATAGGGGACGACACTCATCTTTTCTCTATCTTATGCCGTGGTCGGGCTTTGAGCCGTGCTCAATCTCATACCTTGCAATACATGCAAGAACCCCTTCTTTGACTGATCCATTTTGAACTTCTTTAATATCTTGTCAAGGTACGTACTCTGTGAAAGACCAATGAGGCGTCTCGATCTATCTCTATAGATCTTGATGCCTAATATATAAGCAGCTTCTCCAAGGTCCTTCATTGAAAAACACTTGTTCAAGGAGGCCTTTATGCTTTCCAAGAATTCTATATCATTTCCCATCAACAGTATGTCATCCACATACAATATGAGAAATGCTACAGAGCTCCCACTCACTTTCTTGTAAATGCAGGCTTCTCCATAAGTCTGCATAAACCCAAACGCTTTGATCATCTCATCAAAATGAATGTTCCAACTCTGAGATGCTTGCACAGCCCATAAATTGAGCATTGGAGCTTGCACACCTTGTCAACATTCTTAGGATCGACAAAACCTTCCGGCTGCATCATATACAATTCTTCCTTAAGGAAACCATTAAGGAATGCCGTTTTGACGTCCATTTGCCATATCTCATAATCATAGAATGCGGCAATTGCTAACATGATTCGGACGGACTTCAGCTTCGCTACGGGTGAGCAAGTCTCATCGTAGTCAACCCCTTGAACTTGTCGATAACCCTTAGCGACAAGCCGAGCTTTATAGATGGTCACATTACCATCTGCGTCTGTCTTCTTCTTAAAGATCCATTTATTTTCTATGGCTCGCCGATCATCGGGCAAGTCAGTCAAAGTCCATACTTCGTTTTCATACATGGATCCTATCTCGGATTTCATGGCTTCTAGCCATTTGTCGGAATCCGGGCCCGCCATCGCTTCTTCATAGTTCGAAGGTTCACCGTTGTCTAACAACATGATTTCCAAGATAGGGTTGCCGTACCACTATGGTGCGGAACGTGTCCTCGTGGACCTACGAAGTTCAGTAGTAACTTGATCTGAAGTTTCATGATCATCATCATTAACTTCCTCTCTAGTCGGTGCAGGCACCTCAAGAACATTTTCTTGAGCTGCATCACTTACCGGTTCAAGAGGTAATACTTCATCAAGTTCTACCTTCCTCCCACTTATTTCTTTCGAGAGAAACTCTTTCTCTAGAAAGGACCCATTCTTGGCAACAAAGATCTTGCCTTCGGATCTGAGGTAGAAGGTATACCCAACAGTTTATTTAGGGTATCCTATGAAGACGCATTTTTCCGACTTGGGTTCGAGCTTTTCAGGTTGAAGTTTCTTGACATAAGCATCGCATCCCCAAACTTTTAGAAATGACAGCTTAGGTTTCTTTCCAAACCATAATTCATACGGTGTCATCTCAACGGATTTCAACGGAGCCCTATTTAAAGTGAATGCGGCAGTCTCTAAAGCATAGCCCCAAAATGACAGCGGTAAATCGGTAAGAGACATCATAGATCGCACCATATCCAATAGAGTGCGATTACGACGTTGGACACACCATTACGCTGAGGTGTTCCAGGCGGCGTGAGTTGTGAAACTATTCCACATTTTCTTAAGTGTGTGCCAAATTCGTGACTCAAGTATTCACCCCCACGATCTGATCGCAAGAACTTGATTTTCTTGTCACGTTGATTCTCAACCTCACTCTGAAATTCCTTGAACTTTTCAAAGGTCTCAGACTTGTGTTTCATTAAGTAGACATACCCATATCTACTCAAGTCATCAGTGAGGGTGAGGACATAACGATAGCCACCGCGAGCCTCAACACTCATTGGACCGCACACATTAGTATGTATGATTTCCAATAAGTTGGTTGCTCGCTCCATTGTTCCTGAGAACGGAGTCTTGGTCATTTTACCCATGAGGCATGGTTCGCACGTGTCAAATGATTCGTAATCAAGAGACTCTAAAAGTCCATCTGCATGGAGCTTCTTCATGCGTTTGACACCTATGTGACCAAGGCGGCAGTGCCACAAGTATGTAGGACTATCATTATCAACCTTACATCTTTTGGTATTCACACTATGAATATGTGTAGCATTACGCTCGAGATTCATTAAGAATAAACCATTCACCATTGGAGCATGACCATAAAACATATCTCTCATATAAATAGAACAACCATTATTCTTGGATTTAAATGAGTATCCATCTCGAATTAAACGAGATCCTGATACAATGTTCATGCTCAAAGCTGGCACTAAATAACAATTATTGAGGTTTAAAACTAATCCCGTAGGTAAATGTAGAGGCAGCGTGCCGACGGCGATCACATCGGCCTTGGAACCATTCCCGACGCGCATCGTCACCTCGTCCTTCGCCAGTCTCCGCTTATTCCGCAGCTCCTGTTTTGAGTTACAAATGTGAGCAACCGCACCGGTATCAAATACCCATGAGCTACTACGAGTACTGGTAAGGTACACATCAATTACATGTATATCACATATATCTTTAGTGTTGCCGGCCTTCTTGTCCGCTAAGTATTTGGGGCAGTTCCGCTTCCAGTGACCACTTCCCTTGCAATAAAACATTCATTCTCGGGCTTGGGTCCATTCTTTGGCTTCTTCCCGGCAGCTTGCTTACCGAGTGCGGCAACTCCCTTGCCGTCCTTCTTGAAGTTCTTCTTACCCTTGCCTTTCTTGAACTTAGTGGTTTTATTCACCATCAACACTTGATGTTCCTTTTTGATTTCCACCTCTGCTGATTTCAACATTGAATACACCTCAGGAATGGTCTTTTCCATCCTCTGCATATTGAAGTTCATCACAAAGCTCTTGTAGCTTGGTGGAAGCGACTGAAGGATTCTGTCAATGACCGCGTCATCTGGGAGATTAACTCCCAGCTGAGTCAAGAAGTTATGCAACCCAGACATTTTGAGTATGTGCTCACTGACAGAACTATTTTCCTCCATCTTACAGCTGAAGAACTTGTCGGAGACTTCATATCTCTCGACCCAGACATGAGCTTGAAAAACCATTTTCATCTCTTCGAACATCCCATATGCTCCATGTCTCTCAAAACGCTTTTGGAGCCCCGGTTCTAAGCTGTAAAGCATGCCGCACTGAACGAGGGAGTAATCATCAGCACATGACTGCCAAGCGTTCATAATGTATTGGTTCTCTGGGACAGGTGCGTCACCTAGCGGTGCTTCTACGACATAATCTTTCTTGGCAGCTATGAGGCTGATCCTCAGGTTCCGGACCCAGTCCGTATAGTTGCTGCCATCGTCTTTCAGCTTGGTTTTCTCTAGGAACGCGTTGAAGTTGAGGACAACGTGGGCCATTTGATCTACAAGACATATTGTAAAGATTTTAGACTAAGTTCATGATAATTAATTTCATCTAATCAAATTATTCAATGAACTCCCACTCAGATAGACATCTCTCCGGTCATCTAAGTATAACATGATCCGAGTTAAATAGGCCGTGTCCGATCATCACGTGAGACGGACTAGTCAACATCGATGAACATCTTCATGTTGATCGTATCTTCTATACGACTCATGCTCGACCTTTCGGTCTTCCGTGTTCCAAGGCCATGTCTGTACATGCTAGGCTCGTCAAGTCAACCTAAGTGTATTGCGTGTGTAAATCTGGCTTACACCCGTTGTATTCGAACGTTAGAATCTATCACACCCGATCATCACGTGGTGCTTCGAAACAACGAACCTTTGCAACGGTGCACAGTTAGGGGGAACACTTCCTTGAAATTATTTTGAGGGATCATCTTATTTAAGCTACCGTCGTTCTAAGCAAATAAGATGCAAAACATGATAAACATCACATGCAATCAAACAGTGACATGATATGGCCAATATCATTTGCTCCTTTTGATTTCCATCTTCGGGGCTCCATGATCATCGTTGTCACCGGCATGACACCATGATCTCCATCATCATGATCTCCATCATCGTGTCTTCTTGAAGTTGTCTCGTCATCTATTACTTCTACTACTATGGCTAACGCTTTAGCAATAAAGTAAAGTAATTACATGACGTTTATGTTGACACGCAGGTCATAAATAAATAAAGACAACTCCTATGGCTCCTGCCGGTTGTCATACTCATCGACATGCAAGTCGTGATTCCTATTACAAGAACATGATCATCTCATACATCACATATATCATTCATCACATCCTTTGGCCATATCACATCACAAAACACTTGCTGCAAAAACAAGTTAGACGTCCTCTAATTGTTGTTGCAAGTTTTTACGTTGCTGCTATAGGTTTCTAGCAAGAATGTTTCTTACCTACGCCAAAACCACAACATGAATTGCCAATTTCTATTTACCCTTCATAAGGACCCTTTTCATCGAATCCGATCCGACTAAAGTGGGAGAGACAGACACCCGCCAGCCACCTTATGCAACTAGTCCATGTCAGTCGGTGGAACCGGTCTCACGTAAGTGTACGTGTAAGGTTGGTCCGGGCCGCTTCATCCCACAATGCCGCCGAATCAAGATAAGACTAGTAATGGCAAGATAATTGACAATATCGACGCTCACAACTGCTTTGTGTTCTACTCATGCATAGTAACTACGCATAGACCTAGCTCATGATGCCACTGTTGGGGAACGTAGCAGAATTTTAAATTTTTTCTACGCATCACCAAGATCTATCTATGGAGTCATCTAGCAATGAGGGAGAGAGGAGTGCATCTACATACCCTTGTAGATCACAAGCGGAAGCGTTCAAGAGAACGGGGTTGATGGAGTCGTACTCATCATGATCCAAATCACCGAAGATCCTAGCGCCGAACGGACGGCACCTCCACGTTCAACACACGTATGGAGCGAGGACGTCTCCCGCGCCTCGATCCATCAAGGAGGAGGGAGAGGTTGAGGAAGAGGGCTCTAACAGCAGCACGACGGCGTGGTGGTGGTGAAGCTGCAGTACTCCGGCAGGGCTTCGCCAAGCTCTCACGGAGGAGGAGAGGTGTTGGGGAGGGGAGGGGCTGCGCCTTGGATGTTATGTGCAGCCCTCCCCTTGCCCCTCTATTTATAGGGGAAGGAGGAAGGGGGGCCGGCCCCCTCTAGATGAGATCTAGAGGGGGGGGGCAGCGGCCAAGGGGAGGGGGCTTGCCCCCAAGCAAGGGGGGAGCCCCCTTTAGGGTCCCCCCCCCCAACCCTAGGCGCATGGGCCCAAGGGGGGAATGCGGCCAGCCCATGTAGGGCTGGTTCCCTTTCCTCTACAGCCCATTAGGTCCTCCGAGAGAGGTGGCCCCTCCCGGTGGACCCCCGGAACCCCTCCGGTGGCCCCGGTATAATACCGATATGCCCCCGAACCTTTCCGGTGACCGTATGACAACTTCCTACATATAAATCTTCACCTCCGGACCATTCCGGAACTCCTCGTGACGTCCGGGATCTCATCCAGGACTCCGAACAACATTCGTTAATCACATACAAGTCTTCCTAACAACCCTAGCGTCACTGAACCTTAGTGTGTAGACCCTACGGGTTCGGGAGACATGCAGACATGACCGAGACGACTCTCCGGTCAATAACCAACAGCGGGATCTGGATACCCATTGAAAGGATCGATATGGTTGACTAGAGGGGGGGTGAATAGGCAACTACCAATTTTTAACTTTTCTTTATCAAATTAAACTTTGCATCAAAGTAGGTTGTCTAGATGTGCAACTAGGTGAGCAACCTATATGATGCAATACCAACAAGCAAGCAAGCAAGCAAGCAAGCAAGCAAGAGAAGTAACACTAAAGAGCTTGCACAAGTAAAGGTAAGAGATAACCAAGAGTGGATCCGGTGAAGACGAGGATGTGTTACCGAAGTTCCTTCCCTTTGAGGGGAAATATGTCTCCGTTGGAGCGATGTGGAGGCACGATGCTCCCCAAGAAGCCACTAGGGCCACCGTATTCTCCTCACGCCCTCACACAATGCGAGATGCCGTGATTCCACTATTGGTGCCCTTGAAGGCGGCGACCGAACCTTTACAAACAAGGTTGGGGCAGCCTCCACAACTTAATCGGAGGCTCCCAACAAAACCACGAAGCTTCACCACAATGGACTATGGCTCCGTGGTGACCTCAACCGTCTAGGGTGCTCAAACACCCAAGAGTAACAAGATCCGCTAGGGATGAGTGGGGGAATCGAAAATCCCTTGGTGGAAGTGTAGATCGGGGCCTTCTCAACCACTCCCAAGCAAATCAACAAGTTTGATTGGCTAGAGAGATAGATCAGGCGGAAATGGAGCTTGGAGCATTTAATGGAGCTTGAGCAATAAATGGAGCTTTGGGGGAGGAAGAGGTAGGTCAAAGAGAAGAAGGGGACTCCCTTTTATAGTGGGGGCAATAATCCAACTGTTGCCCCTCACCAACCAGCCCCGCACATGGCGGTACTACCGCTGAGAGGGGGCGGTACTACCGCCAGGTCAGCGGTACTGCCGCGCGAGCCAGCGGCACTGCCGCGCAGAGGAGACTAGTAGGGAATAGGACCCAACGCGGTACTACCACGGTGGTAGGGTCGGTACTACCGCTCTTGGAACAGTACTACCGCCTCTACAACCACAACTAGTGCCGCAAAACCCGACACGAGAAAAATACCCCTCGAGTCGAGGCGGTAGGAGCCACACAGCGCATCGGTACTATGGCAGCGGGGTCACGGGCGGTACTACCGCCGTGGAGCGGTACTGTCGCTTATGACCCTTTGGCGGTACTACCGCTGGTAGTGCGGTACTACCGCTGGGGCACAGAAGAGAGAGAGAGAGAATCTCTCCAAAGAGGCTGAGGACGAGGCGAAGGTGCCAGGCACCCCAGCGGTACTACTGCTGTGGAGCCACAGGCGGTACTACCGCTGTGGAGTGGTACTGCCGCTTGTGGCTCCTCAGCGGTACTACCGCTGGGTTGCGCGGTACTACCGCTTGGACCCAGACATGGCAAGGAAGAGAGGAGAGATCTCTACAATGGAATGGAAAAGCTCGAAGGGCGAGAAGCTGATGTGTACGTGTTGATTCCACCCATGCAATACCCCAGCGGACCCCCTCTTGATAGTACGGTGCCCTCTACGCAACTAGTCCACTGAGAAAGAAACGAAAGAGCTACACCGTCTTGAAATACACTCCGAGGGGAAGAAAACGTCTCGTGCTAGGGGAGAATCTGTGAATTATTCAAAGCACAAGATTAGTCCGCAAACATGTTGTCATCAATCACCAAAACTACCTTGAGAGAGATATGCCATAACAATCTCCCCCTTTTTGGTGGATTGATGACAACTAGGGATTTGTGCAAGGAAAAGAAATAAAAGAAGAAAACTCTGAACTACAAAATATAGACGGGCTCCCCCAGAATGTGTGCACCTAGATAGTGGAGCATTCGGAGCAAGACACACACATTCGGATCAACACTCCCCCTATATTTTATAGTCCAACAATACTAAGCACAAGATATATGAGAGAAGAGAATAAAATAGGACAAGCATGCATCTCATAATAAACTACAGTACTGAATAGACATAAGTAATAAGGTAGCGATAGGGAGCATATGTCTCACACCATATGTCTAGAACTTAGGTCTCACAGGCACCAAACCAAACCAAATAAAGACACCGAGAGAACACACAAGAAACCACAAGACGACTCAAAGCACGGCAATAACACAAATCCCTACACTCTCTCCCCCTTTGGCAGCAAGACACCAAAAAGGGCAAAGAGTGACGCTACGACTCCAGGTGATGGGAAGAAGAAGATCTCGAACATCACATCTCTGCATCTTCATCGTGGGTCGAAAACTACTCGGCATCGGAGTCGGTCCAAGGGCAATGCTGATGAATCCATTCCTCCTCTTCAGTGATCTGACCCTCAGACCCACTGGCAGCTGTCGCCCCCATCGATGCATGAGCTCCTTGTGGCGCGTCCTGGCATGCTTCTCTGCCACATGAGTCATGTACTGGCCATGAGACTCCATGCAGAAAAGCTTCTTCATCTTGCGTTTAAGCTTCTGTGCCCATGACGGTTCTGTACTAGAGGGCCCAAAGTCCTCCTCATGATCATCAGTAGCAGCCCCACCCTCGGCCCCATGGCAGCAGCAGCAGCAAACGGATCCCCCATGGCAGCAGCAGCAGACGGACCCCCTATGTGAGGTGCTGGGGTGGCCCAATTGTCCTTCTTCCTCAGATGCTTGATCTCATGAGAAACCAAGTCTCCAGTTTCTAGCAATACTCTGGGATAATTCTATGCCCAGGCCCTCTCAATGAGCCTCATGATGAATGCACCATATATAGGGCACTTGCGCTCAGACACGGCAGAGAGAAGTTCAGACCACATGACATGAGAAATATCCAGGCTCTCTCCAGTGCTTGCTTCCTTCTCATGCTGACAGAAAAGGAGCATGTCCACGAGGTAAGAGTGGACCATATCCAGATTCCCGATCTGAGGGAAGAGAGTCTCACGGAAGATGCGATGAAGAATGTCCAGATACGGAGACAGCTCATAGGTCTTCTTCTCAGTTACTGGGTGAACTTTCACAGTGCAGTAGGGCCAAAGGGCTTGCTTGTGGGTGGATGTAGCATTGCGGTGAGGGCGGAAACCGACAGGAGTCTCAAGCCCGTGATCCACCACATCAAGTAACTCCATGAAAGCCTTCCACTTGACGGAAAGCAGCTTGCCATTGGTCATCCATGTCAGAGTCCTGTCGACATTCGTCCCAAGATGGACGGTGGCATAGAATTGAGCCACCAAATCCGCATCGAAATCCTTGTTGAATTGCATGATCCTGAGAATGTTCAGCTGAGTGCACATCTGAAGGGCTTCGCCAAAGTACTCCGGGTCCTTCTCCATAGCATCAGTGTCAATGGAGCGAACATCAACAAAGAGATTCTTCTTGGCCTTGATCACACGAAAGTAGATGGCAAACTGAAAACGGTTCCAGAATGGGCGGTTGACCAAAGTGGGTTCTTGGTCCACCGCATAGGGGTTGCGGCGCTGCTTCTCCCAAAACTCCTTGTTGGTCATCTCAGTCACGGTCTTCCCTTTTGGCTTGTTGGCAGATCTCTTCGTTTGCTGAGGAGCTGGAGGAACACTTGCGGATGCACTTGCTGGAGGCGGTTGGGTGCTCGAGGAGCCACCGGCTGGCTCAGAGGTGCGGTAGCATTTTGATGTTGCACGCCCGGGGTTGATACGGCGAGCTTGATGCTCAGAATGGTCATCACCTGGAGCCAAACACAAGAACACGCAAAACAACCAGAAAGAACGAGCATAAGCCAACAAACACAACAAAAATAATCAAGGTAAGGTAGGAATTTGATGGAATTTGACATGCAGCGGTAGTACCGTGACATGCCCGCGGTTGTACCGCCCAAGCGGTAGTACCGCCCCAAATAGAGCGGTAGTACCGCTCGAGGTCAAGTGGTAGTACCGCTCCAACGAGAGCGGTAGTACTGCTTGAGGCGGAGAAACAACAGTTTCCTACAGCACGAGGCGGAGAAACAACGGTTTCCTACTACCGTGGTCAGATCCGGCACTAGTGGCCTGCCAAATTCAAAAATATTCCTACCAAACTCTAATCGAGATAGTCTAGTTGCCTTCTCCAACGAACTCAAGCCTAGATTTAGCCAAATATCTAGAGATCCAACCACCATTGCCCCTAAGAAACAAGATCTGAAAACGAGACAAAAGGAAAGAAGGAACGGGGGCAATACCGGCATCCATGACAAGAGAATGGGGTGGGGATCGACTCCACCAAAGGAAATGGAGAGGGACGCCCCGGAGACGGAGATCCGCCGGAGCCCTCCTGCGGCGAGTGGAGACTAGAGAGAGGAAGAGGAAAGAGGGGGCGAAGTGAATGGGTATGGGGGAGAAGAAACCTCCCCTTGCCCCGATATAACCCCCTGGTCCCGTCCCTCAACGGTAGTACCGTGCTGGGGGCGGTAGTACCGCTTATGAGCGGTAGTACCGTGCACCACCAGCGGTAGTACCGCCCAGCACGCCACGGCAACCAAACAAACAAGGCTTTTGCTCGAAGGAAAGACAAAAACGGCAAAAAAGAGCACACCAGCAAACGACCAAGACACACCTCTCAAAAGAGGGCAGTGGCCGAGGCCACCTTTGTTTGAGTTAAAAGGTATGGCGCCGCGAAGATTTTAACCTTGGGCCCATGACCAAAACTCGTCTTTGAAGCACAAGTACCATCAACAATGGCTAAAGTGAAAGACTTGATCAATTTATGCATAATGGGGGGAGGGAGAGTTCATTGAGAGAACAACACTCCCCCTATGTCCATGCCTACACCTAAACTAGACAACAAAATGAGCATGGTGGGGTGTGCAAGGGTTCAAGCCACATTGCTCGAATCAATGATATTTAGCTCATGCCTTAACTCGCGAAATCTTACTTCATCCAAGGGCTTCGTGAAAATATTTGCAAGGTTGTCATGAGTGTTGACATAGTTGAGCTCGATCTCTCCTCGCCTAATGTGATCCCGGATGAAGTGATACCGAATCTCAATAAGCTTCGTCTTGAAGTGTTGCACCGGGTTGAGAGAGATCTTGATGGCACTTTCATTGTCACACCAAAGAGGCACTTTGTCACAAGTGACACCGTAGTCCTTTAAAGTTTGCCTCATCCATAGGAGTTGTGCACAACAACTACCGGCGGCAACATACTCCGCCTCAGTGGACGAGAGAGACACACAACTTTGCTTTTTGGAAGACCAACTTACCAAAGAGCAACCAAGGAATTGTCACCCTCCAGAAGTGGACTTCCTATCCACTTTGTCTCCCGCCCAATCGGAATCCGAGTACCCTACAAGCTTGAAGTTTGATCCTCTTGGGTACCATAAGCCAAAGTTTGGGGTATGAGCCAAATATCGAAAGATTCGTTTGACCGCCACATAGTGACTTTCCTTAGGTGCGGCTTGAAACCATGCACAAATTCCCACACTCAACATGATGTCCGGTCTAGATGCACAAAGGTAAAGCAAGGATCCAATCATGGAACGATATACCTTTTGACCCACCACTTTACCATTGGGATCTAAGTCAAGTTGGCACTTGGTGGGCATTGGAGTGGAAGTCGGCTTGATGTCACTTAGCTTGAATCTCTTGAGCATGTCTTGAGTGTATTTGGATTGATTGATGAAGGTTCCTTCTCTTCTTTGCTTCACTTCGAACCCTAGAAAGAACTTCAACTCTCCCATGGAGGACATCTCGGACTTTGAGGTCATGAGAGCGGAAAATTCCTCATTGAAAGCTTTGTTAGGAGAACCAAAGATAATATCATCAACGTATAATTGGCATACAAACAACTCCCCTTTGACCTTCTTAGTAAAAAGAGTGGGGTCGATTATCCCAACTTCAAAACCACGGTCTTGTAACAACTCGGTAAGGTGGTCATACCACGCACGTGGGGCTTGTTTAAGGCCATAGAGTGCCTTATCGAGTTGATACACATCATCAGGAAAGTAGGGATCCTTGAACCCGGGGGGTTGCTTGACGTAAACCAACTCATTAATAGGACCATTAAGAAAAGAACTCTTCACATCCATTTGTTGTAACTTAAAGTTATGATGAGAAGCATATGCAATCAACATGCGAATGGATTCAAGACGAGCAACGGGAGCAAAGGTTTCACCGTAGTCGATACCCTCGACTTGGGAGTAGCCTTGTGCTACCAAATGAGCCTTGTTGCGAATGATAATCCCATGGGCATCTTGCTTGTTCTTAAATATCCACTTGGTTCCTATGACATTGTAATTCCCGGTCGGTCTTGGCACCAATCTCCACACTTTGTTGCGCTCGAAGTTGTTGAGTTCTTCATGCATGGCATTGAGACAATCCGGATCTTCTAGCTCTTCATAGACCTTGTGGGGTTCCACATAAGAGACAAACGCGTGATGCTCACAATAATTTGCTAATTGTCTACGAGTGCTTACCCCCTTTCTTAAGCTTCCAAGCACATTCGTCATGAGATGATCCTTGGTGGAGAGCTTGGAAGCAACCTTGGCGGCATGGCGCTCTAATTCCTCCTCGAGGGTGAGACGAGGAGTGGTCACTTGATCATCTTGAGCGTCGTCTTGGGCTTGTTCTTGTTCTTGAACTTGCTCGGGGAGAGAAGTTGACCTTGGGCATCACTTGATGTGTCAACGCCGTCTTGAGCGTGATCTTGCCCTTGGTTATGTTCTTGAGGATGAGGGCCTTCATGTTGTTCTTCGGAAGCGTGTGGGCCTTGGGTTGGTGATGGCTCCACTTGAGTGGAGCTTTGTCCTTCTCCTTCGGCCACAAGGGGCTCCTCAATGGGTAGGATAAAGCCAACACCCATTCTTCTTATGGCTTGGGGAGGAATTTCATCACCTACATCACAAGTGCCACTTTGCTCCACTTGGGAGCCGTTATTCTCATCAAACTCCACGTTACACGTCTCCTCAATAAGTCCCGTGGATTTATTGAGGACACGGTAAGCATGAGAGTTTGTAGCATAACCAACAAATATGCCCTCATAAGCTCTAGCCTCAAATTTAGACAACCGAACACCTTTCTTGAGAATGAAACACTTACACCCGAATTCCCGGAAGTACTTGAGATTGGGCTTGTTACCGGTGAGTATCTCATATGGAGTCTTGTTCAAGCCCTTGCGGAGGTAGAGCCGATTGGATGCATGACACGTGGTGTTGATGGCTTCGGCCCAAAAGTTGTACGGAGACTTGAACTCTGCCATCATGGTCCTTGCCGCATCCATCAACATCCGGCTCTTCCTCTCCGCAACACCATTTTGTTGAGGGGTGTATGGTGCGGAATATTGATTCTTGATTCCCTCATCACTAAGAAATTCATCCAAGGTGTAGTTCTTGAACTCGGTGCCGTTGTCACTTCTTATTGTCAAGATCTTTGCATTGTGTTGACGTTGTGCTTCATTTGCAAAGTCAATGACGGTTTCTTGGGTCTCGCTCTTCCTCTTGAAGAAATACACCCACGTGTACCTTGAGTAGTCATCCACAATCACCAAGCAATACTTCCTACCTCCAAGACTATCGAAGGATGGAGGCCCAAAGAGATCCATGTGAGGAGCTCCAAAGGCCTCTCTGAATAAATGATAGTCGTGGGAGGGTGTGTTGGGTTTCGTAGTAATTTAAAAAAAATTCCTACGCACACGCAAGATCATGGTGATGCATAGCAACGAGAGGGGAAGAGTGTGATCTATGTACCCTTGTAGATCGACAACGGAAGCGTTAACTTGGTTGATGTAGTCGTACGTCTCCACGGCCCGACCGATCAAGCACCGAAACTACGGCACCTCCGAGTTCTAGCACACGTTCAGCTCGATGACGATCCCCGGACTCCGATCCAGCAAAGTGTCGGGGAAGAGTTCCGTCAGCACGACGGCCTGGTGACGGTCTTGATGTTCTACCGTCGCAGGGCTTCGCCTAAGCACCGCTACAATATTATCGAGGACTATGGTGGAAGGGGGCACCGCACACGGCTAAGAATATGATCACGTGGATCAACTTGTGTCTCTAGAGGTGCCCCGTGCCTCCGTATATAAAGGCTCAAAGGGGGGGGCTGGCCGGCCAAGAGGTGGCGCGCCAGGAGGAGTCCTACTCCTTCCAGGAGTAGGACTCCCCCCCCCTTTCCTAGTTGGAATAGGATTCGCGGAGGGGGAAAAAAGGAGAGAGAGGAGGAAGGGGGGCCGGCCCCCTCTCCTTGTCCTATTCGCACCAAGGGGGGAGGGGCGCGCGGCCCATCTCTGGCCACCTCTCCTCTCTTCCACTAAGGCCCACTAAGGCCCATATACTTCCCGGGGGGTTCCGGTAACCTCCCGGTACTCCGGTAAAATCCCGATTTCACCCGGAACACTTCCGATATCCAAACATAGGCTTCCAATATATCAATCTTTATGTCTCGACCATTTCGAGACTCCTAGTTATGTCCGTGATCACATCCGGGACTCCGAAAAACCTTCGGTACATCAAAATGCATAAACTCATAATATAACTGTCATCGTAACTTTAAGCGTGCGGACCCTACGGGTTCGAGAACAATGTAGACATGACCGAGACACGTCTCCGGTCAATAACCAACAGCGGAACCTGGATGCTCATATTGGCTCCTACATATTCTACGAAGATCTTTTATCGGTCAGACCGCATAACAACATACGTTGTTCCCTTTGTCATTGGTATGTTACTTGCCCGAGATTCGATCGTCGGTATCCCATACCTAGTTCAATCTCATTACCGGCAAGTCTCTTTACTCGTTCCGTAATACATCATCCTGCAACTAACTCATTAGTTGCAATGCTTGCAAGGCTTAAGTGATGTGCATTACCGAGAGGGCCCAGAGATACCTCTCCGACAATCGGAGTGACAAATCCTAATCTCGAAATACGCCAACCCAACATGTACCTTTGGAGACACCTGTAGAGCTCCTTTATAATCACCCAGTTACGTTGTGACGTTTGGTAGCACACAAAGTGTTCCTCCGGCAAACGGGAGTTGCATAATCTCATAGTCATAGGAACATGTATAAGTCATGAAGAAAGCAATAGCAACATACTAAATGATCGGGTGCTAAGCTAATGGAATGGGTCATGTCAATCAGATCATTCAACTAATGATGTGATCCCGTTAATCAAATGACAACTCTTTGTCCATGGTTAGGAAACATAACCATCTTTGATTAACGAGCTAGTCAAGTAGAGGCATACTAGTGACACTCTGTTTGTCTATGTATTCACACATGTATTATGTTTCCGGTTAATACAATTCTAGCATGAATAATAAACTTTTATCATGATATAAGGAAATAAATAATAACTTTATTATTGCCTCTAGCGCATATTTCCTTCAGTCTCCCACTTGCACTAGAGTCAATAATCTAGATCACATCACCATGTGATTAACATCGATAGTTCACATCATCATGTGATTAACACCCATAGTTCACATCGTCATGTGACCAACACCCAAAGGGTTTACTAGATTCAGTAATCTAGTTCACATCTCTATGTGATTAACACCCAAAGAGTACTAAGGTGTGATCATGTTTTGCCTGTGAGAGAATTTTAGTCAACGGGTCTGCCATATTCAGATCCGTATGTATTTTGCAAATATCTATGTCAACAATGCTCTGCATGGAGCTACTCTAGCTAATTGCTCCCACTTTCAATATGTATGATTGAGACTTAAAGTTATCTAGATCAGTGTCAAAACTTGCATCGATGTAACTTTTTACGACGAACCTTTTGTCACCTCCATAATCGAGAAACATATCCTTATTCCACTAAGGATAATTTTGACCGCTGTCCAGTGATCTACTCCTAGATCACTATTGTACTCCCTTGCCAAAATCAGTGTAGGGTATACAATAGATCTGATACACAGCATGGCATACTTTATAGAACCTATGGCTGAGGCATAGGGAATGACTTTCATTCTCTTTCTATCTTCTGCCGTGGTCGGGCTTTGAGTCTTACTCAATTTCATACCTTGTAACACAGGTAAGAACCCTTTCTATGACTGTTCCATTTTGAACTACTTCAAAATCTTGTCAAGGTATGTACTCATTGAAAAAAACTTATCAAGCGTCTTGATCTATCTCTATAGATCTTGATGCTCAATATGTAAGCAGCTTCACCGAGGTCTTTCTTTGAAAAACTCCTTTCAAACACTCCGTTATGCTTTGCAGAATAATTCTACATTATTTCAGATCAACAATATGTCATTCACATATACTTATCAGAAATGTTATAGTGCTCCGACTCACTTTCTTGTAAATACAGGCTTCACCGCAAGTCTGTATAAATCTATATGCTTTGATCATACTATCAAAGTGTTTATTCCAACTCCGAGATGCTTGCACCAGTCCATAGATGGATCGCTGGAGCTTGCTTATTTTGTTAGCTCCCTTTGGATCGACAAAACCTTCTGGTTGCATTATATACAACTCTTCTTCCAGAAATCCATTCAGGAATGCAGTTTTGACATCCATCTGCCAAATTTCATAATCATAAAATGCGGCAATTGCTAACATTATTCGGACAGACTTAAGCATCGCTACGGGTGAGAAGGTCTCATCGTAGTCAATCCCTTGAACTTGCCGAAACCCTTTTCTGACAAGTAGAGCTTTGTAGACAGTAATATTACCGTCGGCGTCAGTCTTCTTCTTGAAGATCCATTTATTCTCAATTGCTTGCTGATCATTGGGCAAGTCAACCAAAGTCCACACTTTGTTCTCATACATGGATCCCATCTCAGATTTCATGGCTTCAAGCCATTTTGGGGAATCTGGGCTCACCATCGCTTCTTCATAGTTCGTAGGTTCATCATGATCTAGCAGCATGACTTCCAGAATAGGATTACCGTTCCACTCTGGCGCGGATCTCACTCTGGTTGATCTACGAGGTTCAGTAGTATCTTGATCTGAAGTTACATGATCATCATCATTAGCTTCCTCACTAATTGGTGTAGTAGTCACAAGAACAGATTTCTATGATGAACTACTTTCCAATAAGGGAGATGGTACAATTACCTTATCAAGTTTTCTACTTTCCTCCCACTCACTTCTTTCGAGAGAAACTCCTTCTCTGGAAAGGATCCATTCTTAGCAACGAATGTGTTGCCTTCGGATCTGTGATAGAAGGTGTACCCAATAGTCTCCTTTGGGTATCCTATGAAGACATATTTCTTCGATTTGGGTTTGAGCTTATCAGGAAGAAACTTTTTCATATAAGCATCACAATCCCAAACTTTAAGAAACGACAACTTTGGTTTCTTGCCAAACCATAGTTCAGATTGTGTCGTCTCAACGGACTTAGATGGTTCCCTTTTAAACATGAATGCAGCTGCCTTTAATGCATAACCCCAAAACGATAGTGGTAGATCGGTAAGAGACATCATAGGTCGCACCATATCTAATAAAGTACGGTTATGACGTTCGGACACACCATTATGCTGTGGTGTTCCAGGTGGCGTGAGTAGTGAAACTATTTCACATTGTTTTAACTGAAGACCAAACTCATAACTCAAATACTCTTCTCCACGATCAGATCGTAGAAACTTTATTTTCTTGTTACAATGATTTTCCACTTCACTCTGAAATTCTTTGAACTTTTCAAATGTTTCAGACTTATGTTTCATCAAGTAGATATCCCCATATCTGCTCAAATCATCTGTGAAGGTCAGAAAATAATGATACCTGCTGCAAGCCTTAATATTCATCGGACCACATACATCAGTATGTATGATTTCCAACAAATCTGTTGCTTGCTTCATTGTTCCGGAGAATGGCGTTTTAGTCATCTTGCCCATAAGGCATGGTTCGTAAGCATCAAGTGATTCATAATCAAGTGATTTCAAAAGCCCATCAGCATGGAGTTTCTTCATGCGCTTTACTCCAATATGACCTAAACGACAGTGCCACAAATAAGTTGCGCTATCATTATTAATTTTGCATCTTTTGGTTTCAATATTATGAATATGTGTATCACTACGATCGAGATCCAATGAACTTGTTTCATTGGGTGTATGACCATCGAAGGTTTTATTCATGTAAACAGAACAACAATTATTCTCCGATTTTAATGAATAACCGTATTGCAATAAACATGATCAAATCATAGTCATGCTCAAAGCAAAAACCAAATAACACTTATTTAGGTTCAACACTAATCCCGAAAGTATAGAGGAGTGTGTGAAGATGATCATATCAATCTTGGAACTACTTCCAACACACATCGTCACTTCACCCTTAAATAGTCTCTGTTTATTCTGCAACTCCTGTTTCGAGTTACTACTCTTAGCAACTGAACCAGTATCAAATACCGAGGGGTTGCTATAAAGACTAGTAAAGTACACATCAATAACATGTATATCAAATATACTTATGTTCACTTTGCCATCCTTCTTATCCGCCAATCACTTGGGGTAGTTCTGCTTCCAGTGACCAGTCCCTTTGCAGTAGAAGCACTTAGTCTCAGGCTTAGGATCAGACTTGTGCTTCTTCACTTGAGCAGCAACTTGCTTGCCGTTCTTCTTGAAGTTCCCCTTCTTCCCTTTGCCCTTTTCTTGAAACTAGTGGTCTTGTCAACCATCAACACATGATGTTTTACTTGATTTCTACTTTCGTTGATTTCAGCATCACGAAGAGCTTGGGAGTTGTTTCCGTTATCCCTTGCATATTATAGTTCATCACGAAGTTCTACTAACTTGGTGATGGTGACTAGAGAATTTTGTCAATCACTATCTTATCTGGAAGATTAAGTCCCACTTGATTCAAGCGATTGTAGTACCCAGACAACCTAAGCACATGCTCACTAGTTGAGCGATTCTCCTCCATCTTTTAGCTATAGAACTTGTTGGAGACTTCATATCTCTCAACTCGGGTATTTTCTTGAAATATTAACTTCAACTCCTGGAACATCTCATATGGTCCATGACGTTCAAAACGTCTTTGAAGTCCCGATTCTAAGCCATTTAAGTATGGTGCACTAAACTATCAAGTAGTCATCATATTGAGCTAGCCAAACGTTCATAACGTCTGCATCTGCTCCTGCAATAGGTCTGTCACCTAGCGGTGCATCAAGGACATAATTCTTCTGTGCAGTAATGAGGATAAACCTCAGATCACGGATCCAATCCGCATCATTGCTACTAACATCTTTCAACACAATTTTATCTAGGAACATATCAAAATAAACACAGGGAAGCGACAACGCGAGTTATTGATCTATAACATAATTTGCAAAATACTACCAAGACTAAGTTCGTGATAAATTTAAGTTCAATTTAATCATATTACTTAAGAACTCCCACTTAGATAGACATCCCTCTAATCCTCTAAGTGATTACGTGATCCAAATCAACTAAACCATGTCCGATCATCACGTGAGATGGAGTAGTTTCATTGGTGAACATCACTATGTTGATCATATCTACTATATGATTCACGCTCAACCTTTCAGTCTCCGTGTTCCGAGGCCATATTTGTATATGCTTGGCTCGTCAAGTATAACCTGAGTATTCCGCGTGCGCAACTGTTTTGCACCCGTTGTATTTGAACATAGAGCCTATCACACCCGATCATCACGTGGTGTCTCAGCACGAAGAACTTTCGCAACGGTGCATACTCAGGGAGAACACTTCTTGATAACTAGTGAGAGATCATCTTATAATGCTACCGTCAATCAAAGCAAGATAAGATGCATAAAAGATAAACATCACATGCAATCAATATAAGTGATATGATATGGCCATCATCATCTTGTGCGTGTGATCTCCATCTCCGAAGCACCGTCGTGATCACCATCGTCACCGGCGCGACACCTTGATCTCCATCGTAGCATCGTTGTTGTCTCGCCAATCTTATGCTTCCACGACTATCGCTACCGCTTAGTGATAAAGTAAAGCATTACAGCGCGATTGCATTGCATACAATAAAGCGACAACCATATGGCTCCTGCCAGTTGCCGATAACTCGGTTACAAAACATGATCATCTCATACAATAAAATTTAGCATCATGTCTTGACCATATCACATCACAACATGCCCTGCAAAAACAAGTTAGACATCCTCTACTTTGTTGTTGCAAGTTTTACGTGGCTGCTACGGGCTTAAGCAAGAACCAATCTTACCTACGCATCAAAACCACAACGATTGTTTGTCAAGTTGGTGTTGTTTTAACCTTCGCAAGGACCTGGCGTAGCCACACTCGGTTCAACTAAAGTTGGAGAAACTGTCACCCGCTAGCCACCTTTGTGCAAAGCACGTCGGGAGAACCGGTCTCGCGTAAGCGTACGCGTAATGTCGGTCCGGGCCGCTTCGTCCAACAATACCGCCGAACCAAAGTATGACATGCTGGTAAGCAGTATGACTTATATCGCCCACAACTCACTTGTGTTCTACTCATGCATATAACATCAACACATAAAACCTAGGCTCGGATGCCACTGTTGGGTTTCGTAGTAATTTCAAAAAAATTCCAAAGCACACGCAAGATCATGGTGATGCATAGCAGCGAGAGGGGAAGAGTGTGATCTACGTACCCTTGTAGATCGACAACGGAAGCGTTAACTTGGTTGATGTAGTCGTACGTCTCCACGGCCCGACCGATCAAGCATCGAAACTACGGCACCTCCGAGTTCTAGCACACGTTCAGCTCGATGACGATCCCCGGACTCCGATCCAGCAAAGTGTCGGGGAAGAGTTCCGTTAGCACGACGGCGTGGTGACGATCTTGATGTTCTACCGTCGCAGGGCTTCGCCTAAGCACCGCTACAATATTATCGAGGACTATGGTGGAAGGGGGCACCACACACGGCTAAGAATATGATCACGTGGATCAACTTGTGTCTCTAGAGGTGCCCCGTGCCTCCGTATATAAAGGCTCAAAGGGGGGGCTGGCTGGCCAAGAGGTGGCGCACCAGGAGGAGTCCTACTCCTTCCGGGAGTAGGACTACCCCCCTTTCCTCGTTGGAATAGGATTTGCGGAGGGGGGAAAAGGAGAGAGAGGAGGAAGGGGGGCCGGCCCCCTCTCCTTGTCCTATTCAGACCAAGGGGGGAGGGGCGCGCGGCCCATCTCTGGCCACCTCTCCTCTCTTCCACTAAGGCGCACTAAGGCCCATATACTTCCCGGGGGGTTCCGGTAACCTCCCGGTACTCCGGTAAAATCCTGATTTCACCCGGAACACTTCCGATATCCAAACATAGGTTTCCAATATATCAATCTTTATGTCTCGACCATTTCGAGACTCCTCGTCATGTCCGTGATCACATCCGAGACTCCGAACAACCTTCGGTACATCAAAATGCATAAACTCATAATATAACTGTCATCGTAACCTTAAGCGTGCGGACCCTACGGGTTCGAGAACAATATAGACATGACCGAGACATGTCTCCGGTCAATAACCAATGGCGGAACCTGGATGCTCATATTGGCTCCTACATATTCTACGAAGATCTTTTATCGGTCAGACCGCATAACAACATACGTTGTTCCCTTTGTCATCGGTATGTTACTTGCCCGAGATTCGATCGTCGGTATCCCATACCTAGTTCAATCTCATTACCGGCAAGTCTCTTTACTCGTTCCGTAATACATCATCCTGCAACTAACTCATTAGTTGCAATGCTTGCAAGGCTTAAGTGATGTGCATTACCGAGAGGGCCCAGAGATACCTCTCCGACAATCGGAGTGACAAATCCTAATCTCGAAATACGCCAACCCAACATGTACCTTTGGAGACACCTGTAGAGCTCCTTTATAATCACCCAGTTACGTTGTGACGTTTGGTAGCACACAAAGTGTTCCTCCGGCAAACGGGAGTTGCATAATCTCATAGTCATAGGAACATGTATAAGTCATGAAGAAAGCAATAGCAACATACTAAATGATCGGGTGCTAAGCTAATGGAATGGGTCATGTCAATCAGATCATTCAACTAATGATGTGATCCCGTTAATCAAATGACAACTCTTTGTCCATGGTTAGGAAACATAACCATCTTTGATTAACGAGCTAGTCAAGTAGAGGCATACTAGTGACACTCTGTTTGTCTATGTATTCACACATGTATTATGTTTCCGGTTAATACAATTCTAGCATGAATAATAAACTTTTATCATGATATAAGGAAATAAATAATAACTTTATTATTGCCTCTAGGGCATATTTCCTTCAGTCTCCCACTTGCACTAGAGTCAATAATCTAGATCACATCACCATGTGATTAACATCGATAGTTCACATCATCATGTGATTAACACCCATAGTTCACATCGCCATGTGACCAACACCCAAAGGGTTTACTAGATTCAGTAATCTAGTTCACATCTCTATGTGATTAACACCCAAAGAGTACTAAGGTGTGATCATGTTTTGCTTGTGAGAGAATTTTAGTCAACGGGTCTGCCATATTCAGATCCGTATGTATTTTGCAAATATCTATGTCAACAATGCTCTGCATGGAGCTACTCTAGCTAATTGCTCCCACTTTCAATATGTATCCAGATTGAGACTTAAAGTTATCTAGATCAGTGTCAAAACTTGCATCGATGTAACTCTTTACGACGAACCTTTTGTCACCTCCATAATCGAGAAACATATCCTTATTCCACTAAGGATAATTTTGACCGCTGTCCAGTGATCTACTCCTAGATCACTATTGTACTCCCTTGCCAAAATCAGTGTAGGGTATACAATAGATCTGATACACAGCATGGCATACTTTATAGAACCTATGGCTGAGGCATAGGGAATGACTTTCATTCTCTTTCTATCTTCTGCCGTGGTCGGGCTTTGAGTCTTACTCAATTTCATACCTTGTAACACAGGTAAGAACCCTTTCTATGACTGTTCCATTTTGAACTACTTCAAAATCTTGTCAAGGTATGTACTCATTGAAAAAAACTTATCAAGCGTCTTGATCTATCTCTATAGATCTTGATGCTCAATATGTAAGCAGCTTCACCGAGGTCTTTCTTTGAAAAACTCCTTTCAAACACTCCGTTATGCTTTGCAGAATAATTCTACATTATTTCAGATCAACAATATGTCATTCACATATACTTATCAGAAATGTTATAGTGCTCCGACTCACTTTCTTGTAAATACAGGCTTCACCGCAAGTCTGTATAAATCTATATGCTTTGATCATACTATCAAAGCGTTTATTCCAACTCCGAGATGCTTGCACCAGTCCATAGATGGATCGCTGGAGCTTGCTTATTTTGTTAGCTCCCTTTGGATCGACAAAACCTTCTGGTTGCATTATATACAACTCTTCTTCCAGAAATCCATTCAGGAATGCAGTTTTGACATCCATTTGCCAAATTTCATAATCATAAAATGCGGCAATTGCTAACATTATTCGGACAGACTTAAGCATCGCTACGGGTGAGAAGGTCTCATCGTAGTCAATCCCTTGAACTTGCCGAAACCCTTTTGTGACAAGTCGAGCTTTGTAGACAGTAATATTACCGTCGGCATCAGTCTTCTTCTTGAAGATCCATTTATTCTCAATTGCTTGCCAATCATTGGGCAAGTCAACCAAAGTCCACACTTTGTTCTCATACATGGATCCCATCTCAGATTTCATGGCTTCAAGCCATTTTGCGGAATCTGGGCTCACCATCGCTTCTTCATAGTTCGTAGGTTCATCATGATCTAGCAGCATGACTTCCTGAACAGGATTACCGTACCACTCTGGCGCGGATCTCACTCTGGTTGATCTACAAGGTTTAGTAGTATCTTGATCTGAAGTTACATGATCATCATCATTAGCTTCCTCACTAATTGGTGTAGTAGTCACAAGAACAGATTTCTGTGATGAACTACTTTCCAATAAGGGAGATGGTACAATTACCTTATCAAGTTTTCTACTTTCCTCCCACTCACTTCTTTCGAGAGAAACTCCTTCTCTGGAAAGGGTCCATTCTTAGCAACGAATGTCTTGCCTTCGGATCTGTGATAGAAGGTGTACCCAATAGTCTCCTTTGGGTATCCTATGAAGACATATTTCTCCGATTTGGGTTTGAGCTTATCAGGATGAAACTTTTTCATATAAGCATCACAATCCCAAACTTTAAGAAACGACAACTTTGGTTTCTTGCCAAACCACAGTTCAGATTGTGTCGTCTCAACGGACTTAGATGGTGCCCTTTTAAACATGAATGCAGCTGTCTTTAATGCATAACCCCAAAACGATAGTGGTAGATCGGTAAGAGACATCATAGGTTGCACCATATCTAATAAAGTACGGTTATGACATTCGGACACACCATTATGCTGTGGTGTTCCAGGTGGCGTGAGTAGTGAAACTATTTCACATTGTTTTAACTGAAGACCAAACTCATAACTCAAATACTCTTCTCCACGATCAGATCGTAGAAACTTTATTTTCTTGTTACGATGATTTTCCACTTCACTCTGAAATTCTTTGAACTTTTCAAATGTTTCAGACTTATGTTTCATCAAGTAGATATCCCCATATCTGCTCAAATCATCTGTGAAGATCAGAAAATAATGATACCTGCTGCAAGCCTTAATATTCATCGGACCACATACATCAGTATGTATGATTTCCAACAAATCTGTTGCTTGCTTCATTGTTCCGGAGAACAGCATTTTAGTCATCTTGCCCATAAGGCATGGTTCATAAGCATCAAGTGATTCCAAAAGCCCATCAGCATGGAGTTTCTTCATGCGCTTTACTCCAATATGACCTAAACGGCAGTGCCACAAATAAGTTGCGCTATCATTATTAATTTTGCATCTTTTGGTTTCAATATTATGAATATGTGTATCACTACGATCGAGATCCAATGAACTTGTTTCATTGGGTGTATGACCATCGAAGGTTTTATTCATGTAAACAGAACAACAATTATTCTCTGATTTTAATGAATAACCATATTGCAATAAACATGATCAAATCATATTCATGCTCAATGCAAAAACAAATAACACTTATTTAGGTTCAACACTAATCCCGAAAGTATAGGGGAGTGTGTGATGATGATCATATCAATCTTGGAACTACTTCCAACACACATCGTCACTTCACCCTTAACTAGTCTCTCTTTATTCTGCAACTCCTGTTTCGAGTTACTACTCTTAGCAACTGAACCAGTATCAAATACCGAGGGGTTGCTATAAACACTAGTAAAGTACACATCAATAACATGTATATCAAATATACTGATGTTCACTTTGCCATCCTTCTTATCCGCTAATCACTTGGGGTAGTTCTGCTTCCAATGACCAGTCCCTTTGCAGTAGAAGCACTTAGTCTCAGGCTTAGGATCAGACTTGGGCTTCTTCACTTGAGCAGCAACTTGCTTGCCGTTCTTCTTGAAGTTCCCCTTCTTCCCTTTGCCCTTTTCTTGAATCTAGTGGTCTTGTCAACCATCAACACTTGATGTTTTTCTTGATTTCTACCTTCGTTGATTTCAGCATCACGAAGAGCTTGGGAGTTGTTTCCGTTATCCCTTGCATATTATAGTTCATCACGAAGTTCTACTAACTTGGTGATGGTGACTAGAGAATTCTGTCAATCACTATCTTATCTGGAAGATTAAGTCCCACTTGATTCAAGCGATTGTAGTACCCAGACAATCTGAGCACATGCTCACTAGTTGAGCGATTCTCCTCCATCTTTTAGCTATAGAACTTGTTGGAGACTTCATATCCCTCAACTCGGGTATTTGCTTGAAATATTAACTTCAACTCCTGGAACATCTCATATGGTCCATGACGTTCAAAACGTCTTTGAAGTCCTGATTCTAAGCCATTTAAGTATGGTGCACTAAACTATCAAGTAGTCATCATATTGAGCTAGCCAAACGTTCATAACGTCTGCATCTGCTCCTGCAATAGGTCTGTCACCTAGCGGTGCATCAAGGACATAATTCTTCTGTGCAGCAATGAGGATAAACCTCAGATCACGGATCCAATCCGCATCATTGCTACTAACATCTTTCAACACAATTTTCTCTAGGAACATATCAAAATAAACACAGGGAAGCAACAACGCGAGCTATTGATCTATAACATAATTTGCAAAATACTACCAGGACTAAGTTCATGATAAATTGAAGTTCAATTTAATCATATTACTTAAGAACTCCCACTTAGATAGACATCCTTGTAATCCTCTAAGTGATTACGTGATCCAAATCAACTAAACCATGTCCGATCATCACGTGAGATGGAGTAGTTTCATTGGTGAACATCGCTATGTTGATCATATCTACTATATGATTCACGCTCGACCTTTCGGTCTCCGTGTTCCGAGGCCATATCTGTATATGCTTGGCTCGTCAAGTATAACCTGAGTATTCTGTGTGTGCAACTGTTTTGCACCCGTTGTATTTGAACGTAGAGCCTATCACACCCGATCATCGTGTGGTGTCTCAGCACGAAGAACTTTCGCAATGGTGCATACTCAGGGAGAACACTTCTTGATAATTAGTGAGAGATCATCTTATAATGCCACCGTCAATCAAAGCAAGATAAGATGCATAAAAGATAAACATCACATGCAATCAATATAAGTGATATGATATGGCCATCATCATCTTGTGCTTGTGATCTCCATCTCCGAAGCACCGTCATGATCACCATCGTCACCGGCGCGAAACCTTGATCTCCATCGTAGCATCGTTGTCGTCTCGCCAATCTTATGCTTCCACGACTATCGCTACCGCTTAGTGATAAAGTAAAGCATTACAGCGCGATTGCACTGCATACAATAAAGTGACAACCATATGGCTCCTGCCAGTTGCGATAACTCGGTTACAAAACATGATCATCTCATACAATAAAATTTAGCATCATGTCTTGACCATATCACATCACAACATGCCCTGCAAAAACAAGTTAGACGTCCTCTACTTTGTTGTTGCAAGTTTTACGTGGCTGCTACGGGCTTAAGCAAGAACCAATCTTACCTACGCATCAAAACCACAACGATAGTTTGTCAAGTTGGTGCTGTTTTAACCTTCGCAAGGACCGGGCGTAGCCACACTCGGTTCAACTAAAGTTGGAGAAACTGTCACCCGCTAGCCACCTTTGTGCAAAGCACATCGGGAGAACCGGTCTCGCGTAAGCATACGCGTAATGTCGGTCCGGGCCGCTTCGTCCAACAATACCGCCGAACCAAAGTATGACATGCTGGTAAGCAGTATGACTTATATCGCCCACAACTCACTTGTGTTCTACTCGTGCATATAACATCAACACATAAAACCTAGGCTCGGATGCCACTGTTGGGTTTCGTAGTAATTTCAAAAAATTTCCAATGCACACGCAAGATCATGGTGATGCATAGCAACGAGAGGGGAAGAGTGTGATCTACGTACCCATGTAAATCGACAACGGAAGCGTTAACTTGGTTGATGTAGTCGTACGTCTCCACGGCCCGACCGATCAAGCATCGAAACTACGGCACCTCTGAGTTCTAGCACACGTTCAGCTCGATGATGATCCCCGGACTCCGATCCAGCAAAGTGTCAGGGAAGAGTTCCGTCAGCACGACGGCGTGGTGACGATCTTGATGTTCTACCGTCGCAGGGCTTCGCCTAAGCACCGCTACAATATTATCGAGGACTATGGTGGAAGGGGGCACCGCACACGGCTAAGAATATGATCACGTGGATCAACTTGTGTCTCTAGAGGTGCCCCGTGCCTCCGTATATAAAGGCTCAAAGGGGGGGCTGGCCGGCCAAGAGGTGGCGCGCCAGGAGGAGTCCTACTCCTTCCGGGAGTAGGACTCCCCCCCTTTCCTAGTTGGAATAGGATTCGCGGAGGGGGGAAAAGTAGAGAGAGGAGGAAGGGGGGCCGGCCCCCTCTCCTTGTCCTATTCGGACAAAGGGGGAGGGGGGCGCGGCCCATCTCTGGCCACCTCTCCTCTCTTCCACTAAGGCCCACTAAGGCCCATATACTTCCCGGGGGGTTCCGGTAACCTCCCGGTACTCCGGTAAAATCCCGATTTCACCCGGAACACTTCCGATATCCAAACATAGGCTTCCAATATATCAATCTTTATGTCTCGACCATCTCGAGACTCCTCGTCATGTCCGTGATCACATCCGGGACTCCGAACAACCTTCGGTACATCAAAATGCATAAACTCATAATATAACTTTCATTGTAACCTTAAGCATGCGGACCCTACGGGTTCGAGAACAATGTAGACATGACAGAGACATGTCTCCGGTCAATAACCAATAGCGGAACCTGGATGCTCATATTGGCTCCTACATATTCTACGAAGATCTTTTATCGGTCAGACCGCATAACAACATACGTTGTTCCCTTTGTCATCGGTATGTTACTTGCCCGAGATTCGATCGTCGGTATCCCATACCTAATTCAATCTCGTTACCGGCAAGTCTCTTTACTCGTTCCGTAATACATCATCCCGCAACTAACTCATTAGTTGCAATGCTTGCAAGGCTTAAGTGATGTGCATTACCGAGAGGGCCCAGAGATACCTCTCCGACAATCGGAGTGACAAATCCTAATCTCGAAATACGCCAACCTAACATGTACCTTTGGAGACACCTGTAGAGCTCCTTTATAATCACCCAGTTACGTTGTGACGTTTGGTAGCACACAAAGTGTTCCTCCGGCAAACGGGAGTTGCATAATCTCATAGTCATAGGAACATGTATAAGTCATGAAGAAAGCAATAGCAACATACTAAATGATCGGGTGCTAAGCTAATGGAATGGGTCATGTCAATCAAATCATTCAACTAATGATGTGATCCCGTTAATCAAATGACAACTCTTTGTCCATGGTTAGGAAACATAACCATCTTTGATTAACGAGCTAGTCAAGTAGAGGCATACTAGTGACACTCTGTTTGTTTATGTATTCACACATGTATTATGTTTCCGGTTAATACAATTCTAGCATGAATAATAAACTTTTATCATGATATAAGGAAATAAATAATAACTTTATTATTGCCTCTAGGGCATATTTCCTTCAGGGTGAGCCTTCTCATGTAGCTTTCCTTCGATACAGGCACTGCAAGCACGATCTTTAGCAAAACTAACATTCGTTAGTCCACGGACATGGTCCCCCTTGAGAAGACTTTGCAAGGATCTCATATTGAAATGGGCTAAACGGTGATGCCAAAGCCATCCCACATCAACTTTAGCCATTAGGCATGTCGTGGTCTTAGTGGGTCGCTCCGAAAAGTTAATCACATATAGACCGTTCTCAACATGCCCAACAAAGGCTACTATAAGAGTCTTGCTCCACAAGAGGGCCACGGTATCGATATCAAAGAAAGTGGCAAAGCCCATGATTGCAAGTTGACGAACGAAAAGTGTCGTGGAATTGTCACGACAGATCTCCTCTTGCAAGGACTTAATCGTGGAGCCATCGCAACTTGGAAGCTTAAAGGGGTTAATCGGGACAAAGGACACGCGAGGTTTATACTAGTTCAGCCCCTTGCGGTGAAGGAAGGCCTACGTCTAGTAGGGTTGGTATTGCTTGAGGTTTCGATGACCAGGGAGCGAGATACGCTATGCCCGGTTCTCGATTGGTCGTTTCTTGCCCTAAGCGCCAGCGGGTCGTCCCCTTATATACACGGGTTGACGCCCTATGGCTTACAGAGTCCCGGCCGGCTCATAAACAGTGTCCGGCTTGGTGACTAGTTACTTCCACCTTACAATACAAGTCAGGCCCTCATGGCGGTTTATCGCCATGGGCCATAAATCGCCTGTGGGCCTTTAGACCCTTTACTGAACCGCCATCTTCACGTCTTGGTCTTGGGCTTCAGATGGGCTTCTCTTTGCGTAACCCGGCCCCTCCTGGGTGGCTTACATAAATAGTTATATCCCCAACATTAGGCCCCAGATTGATTTGAACCGGTTCATGTCAATCTTCTAAAAACCTTATGAACTGGCCTTCAGTCTTCCGTTTTGTGCGGAGATTTTAACCCGCCGTGACGTCATCATCTGGATGCGGGTTTAATCTCCGTGACGTCATCTTCAATAAAACTCATATTTTATTCCGTCATATCCTCCAACGGATCTTTGCCTTTAATGACCATCCCGAGAATCGAGGCGTCGAGGCCGCTGGATAACGATGCCTTGGTCTCCTCGTTTCTCGTGTTGTCTTTGTCGGCCCCTCCTTATAAATAGATGTGACCTATGCGTTTTTCATTTCCTTCAATCGTCTTCCTCCTCCTACCTCCTTCTTTGCTGCTCAAGCTCCGCCGCCGCCGCCGTCGAACTCCTCGTCTTCACCGACTCAGGCCGCTGCATCACCCTGATTCCGACCAGAAAACGACGGCGAACCTCCGCAACTCTTCCGCATCTGTGAGTTCCTCTTTTTCCCCTTTCTCAGATCTGCATTGAAACTGTCTTGAGTTCGTCGGCGTTCTTCGCCGCCCGATGCAGACCTCCATTAGTTTTCACCTCCAATGCCTTGTTCAGATTATAAAACAACATAGAACTGCTGCGGAAAATATTTGTGCTTATCCTGTATAAGAACAGATCTCATTTCCCTTGTTTTGGAAACCCTCCGCGAGTATATGAACTTCTGTGTACTGTTTTTAGGTCTAGAAATATTTTCTTTTCCAGAACATTGTTTGATCCAAAATAATGATTGCAACTTGTGAAACCTGTTTGTTCCACACTTAGCCAAAAACTGCATCTATTGACTCTGTTTCAGCCATAGTAATTCATGTGACCGGTTTAAGATAGTACCGGCTGTCAGCGCTGCTTGCCTCTGGCGACTTAAGAAAACCTTAATCATCTTTAATACCTGCAGCTGTTAAACATTATCACATAGTTACCTTAAACATTATCACATAGTTACTTGTATGTCATTAGGCCCCTTCTTAAGCCGCCATCTTAAATAACCCAATAATGTTTATTCTCCGGGTTATAATGAACCGGAAAAAATTCCTTTATATTGTTGTAGGCTTCAATTTACCCAATGGCACCCAAAGCTGTTAAACCTCCGATTACCTGCAACTGGGTCCCATCCATTGTTACAGAGAGCAAACTGTCCGAGTTTGTAAAGTCTGGCCATCTGCCCAAGAAGGATATCATGTCTTATCGTGCTCCTGACCCGTCTGAAGAGAAACCTCAACCCAAGGAAGGGGAAGTGATTATTTTTACCGATCACATGATCCGGGGATTTGCTCCTCCCGGTTCAAAATTCGTTAGAGACGTTTTGCACTTCTTTGACTTAAGACCTCAAGACATCAGGCCCAATTCTGTGTCAAATATCTGCAACTTCCAAGTTTTCTGTGAGGTCTACCTTGGAGAAGAACCCAGCCTACTTTTGTTCAGGGAATTGTTCTATTTGAACTGGCAGAATGAGCGGGCCAACGGGCCCAGTTTGGAGCTTGGTGGCATATCGATTCAAAGGCGGAGAGACTGCCTGTTCCCTTATGCTGAATTGCCGAGTCATCCAAAGGACTGGAACCAGACATGGTTCTACTGCCAAGATACTTCTCCGGCTGGTGAAAACCCGCTGCCCGGCTTTTGTGCATTGCGCCTTGAACCTACTCACCCGCTGCCGGATAAGTTGACTGCTATTGAACGTCTGCCACTCACCCCCAAGATCAAGAAGATTAAAGCTCTTTTAGGGAACGGCTTAGATGGCATTAACCTGGTCCGAGTCTGGGTTGCTTGGAGAATAATTCCGTTAAGCCGCCGCCCCGGCTTAATGTGTAATTATTCAGGCGAGAAAGATGACCCTCAGCGTCATAGTCCTGACGACTTACCAGATGACGCAGTGGAAGCTACAACTCAGTCTTTGTTAAAAGAGGGCATAGTGAATAGTAACGCTTTCGGCTTACTACCTTTTTGCCAGAAGAACCCGGCCCCTGCAGTAAGTTTCCAGCCGTCGGGTTATTTTTTCACCGTTTTATACTATATTCTTATGCATAACCCTTTATAACCTTTTACACGCAAATGATAACTTCTGGAAAATCCAATATGATCATGAGGCGGCCAAGACAGCCAGGGCGGCCAAGATGGCCGAAAGGAAAACCGCCAAGCCCACCACTTCAAGGAAAAGGAAGCCAAGCGCTTCTGAGTTGCTTCAGCTTGATGATACTGATGATAATGAGGAAGAGGTAACTTTTTAGTTTCCCTTTCTCCTTTATCACTACTTTACTGATATTAACCTTCTTTCTGGGAGACATGGGCAACAGCCAACCCGTCGAAGAAGAGGTAATTATAATCTCCTCCGACTCCAGACTTCGGCGGCGTTAGAAAATTCGAAGAGTAACCCGGAAAGTAAGATTTTCACACCCTTTGGCTTACCAAGATCCTGACTTTCTTTTGAAGCAACAGCAATTTGAAAACCAGACAGTTGGAAGGCTCGGGGGCTGGAGTCGTGTTAACTTCCCCTCGAGGTGACAAATTTTGTTATGTGCTCCGGCTTATGTTTCCTTGTACTAACAATGCAGCTGAGTACGAGGCCCTCCTCCATGGTCTCCGGATGGCCAAAGAGATGAACTTGAGCCGGGTAAGATGCTTGGGAGACTCAGACCTTGTGGCTCAACAGGTGTCAGGCAAGTGGGACTCTAAGGATCCCCTTATGGCGGCTTACCGTCGTGAAGTCGATGGTGTGGCTGGGCATTTCAAGGGTTATGCGGTGGAACACATTGATCGAAGGAAGAATGAGGCGGCTGATGCCTTAAGCCGGCTGGGGTCTCAGCGTAAGCCGGTGCCGCCTAACACCTTTCTTGATGTTTTGCATAATCCTTCTGTTAAGTTACCTACAGAGGAAGATCTGGCAATACCAGACCCGGAGGCACAGCTGGTGGCGGCTCTCCATGTTATCCCGGATTGGACAGTGCCTTATTTGGCTTACATGACCCGGGGAGAGTTGCCTGAAGATGAGACCTTGGCAAGACAAATCGCCCGGCGGTCCAAGTCCATGACAATTGTCAATGGCGAGTTACATCACTGCAGCGTCACTGGAGCATTTCAACGTTGCGTGTCACCTACAGAGGGTCAGGAGATCCTTCGTGAGATTCATGAAGGCGAATGTGGTCATCACGCTGGCTCAAAATCTCTTGTGGCCAAAGCTTTCCGTCATGGGTTTTATTGGCTAACAGCTCATGCTGATGCAGAAGACCTGGTCAGTAGATGTGACGGATGTCAGAAATTCTCACGACGAGCCCATGTGCCGGTTCAAGAATTGAGGATGATTCCAATTACTTGGCCGTTTGCAGTATGGGGGCTTGATATGGTTGGGCCTTTCAAAAGGTCTAGGGATAAAAAGACGCACCTCTTGGTAGCGGTTGACAAGTTCACAAAGTGGGTGGAGGCGGAGCCAGTCGGTAAGTGTGATGCAGCCACGGCGGTCTAGTTTATGAAAAAGGTGATCTTTCGCTTTGGTTTTTGTCGGGTGGTAGGTGTGACATATGCCAACGGGTGGCTTATCATTGTGGGAGCCAGTAAAACATCGCCGGTGCCTGGAAACGGGATGAGGCGAAGACATGCACGCCGGCGAATCTTACCCAGCTTCGGGGCTCTCCGTGGAGATAACACCCCTACTGCTGCTCTGCAGGGTCTCCGCATGATCACTAGATGAATAAGTAGCTACACGATGCTCCTTGAGCTGTTTGGCGAGAGGAGGAAGAAGGGCTCTGCTTGCTCTCTTCTCCTCCCTACGTGGTGTCTAAAACTAGCAGGGATCCATCTCCCTTTGCATGGATGCCCCGGGGGGTTTATATAGGCCTACCCCCAGGGGGTACAATGGTAATCCGGCTGGGCACGGGGCCCAGGCGTCTGTGTCTTCGCTCTCCGGCTTCTGCGCTGGCTGCTGGGGCCCACCGGCTGGTGGGTCCCGCCGGCTATCGACTCCTTGGTCGACAGGGAGGCCCCACTGTCCAGGGCCTTGTCGGTGGCTGGTTACTGTTGCTCGATCTTGGTGACGAGGGCTTCGCCGAGGTAAGCATGGCTACAGTGCTGCCGTCCGGCGGGTGACCACTGTAGCCTCATCGCGTCTTGCTCCTTAATGGGGCGTCTGCTTCGAGGGGGTGGCAAGCCGGCTGGAGAGAGCCAGCTCCATCTTGGGCCGACTGGGGGAGGCCAGGCCGCCTTCTGGTGTCTGTCTGCCCGAAGGGGCCCACCGCCTGTGGGCCGTATTGGTAGCCCGTCGTGGATGACATCAGGGTCGACGTGGCAACAGTGCTGCGCCGGACGGGTCATGGCCACTCGTACAGCGCACTGTGCCAGGCGCGCTCTGGGATTCGAGGGTGGCAGGCTTCACTGTAGCCACGCCCCGTCACATCGCCGTTATGTGGATGCAGACTTCGAGGGTACGGTCTTGACCGCTTTATGGGAGCCGGCTCCTTGGAGTCGGCCTTCTCGCAGCCGGCTCCTCGGAGCCGGCCCTCCCGCGGCTTTCTTCATGAGGGCTGAAATCGGGCCGCCTTCCAATAGCCGGCCTGGGAGACAGCCGGCCAGGGGAAGGCAGCCCCATGTCTTGGATTCTTCAGAGCCGGATCGGCTCGTAATTTTTTCAGAAAGGCCAGGGGAGCCGACTAGGCTACCCGTGGTCACTTACTCCGACAGTAGTCCCCGAAGCTGGGCGAGCTTCGATGCTGATAAAGGGACGAGAAGCTTGGTCAGCTTCCTATCCTAAGGGGCCGGCTTTGCTTTTGCGCGCCGTCTTCGGAAAAGCTCCGTTTCTCGTAGGCGGGAACGCGGGCCACGTGGCGAGGAAATCCTGCCAACGTACGTGCGCGACGGGACGCCGCCGTAGGCCCGGGCCCCCCACTCGCAGGCCTCGGTCCAAGCGCGGATCTTCCGCAGCCCACATGGACCGCTCGCCTTCCCGCAGCGGTTCTATTCTGCCATCAAGGCACAATAATCGCGGGACGTGGGGGAGTGGGTGCAATTGATCCCCACGTTCCCCACGCCGCGCCTCCTCGGCTCCGCCGCGTGGTCTATAAGCAGGATGAGGAGGGGGAGCGGCAGAGGCTCGCGCGCTCTCCCTCACTCCGCCCCTTCTCGCCCTCCTTCTTCTTCTCTTCCCCGCAGCAGCTCTTTGCCGCACCGTTCCGCCGTCGCTTCGTTCCACCGCCACATCGTCTTGCTTCTCGCCACGCTGCCCCATGGCGCTGTCAAGCTCGTGGGATGGCTCCAACGTCCATGAGGACCACGTCGAGTTCCTCTGGCAGACGCGACGCCTGCCCGGCGAGGACTTCGTTCGGGTTCGTCTAGCGCCAGAGAAGGAGATTTTGCCGGCACCGGAGGAGGACGAGCGGGTGATCTTCCGCTCGCACTGCCTGCGCGGCTTCGGCCTTCCGGCGAGCGGGTTCCTTTGAGCCTTCCTCGAGTTCTACAACCTCCAGCTGCATCACCTCACGCCCAACGCGGTGATGCTACTGTCGGCCTTCGTCACGCTGTGGGAAGGCTTCCTTGGGGTCCTCCCCACACTCGAGCTCTGGGCAGAATTCTTCCAGAGAAAACTCGGCACCGTCGTCGCGGGCGTGCCTGCCCCCTGCGGAGCCTATATTGCCATGAGGCGGTCGGGCGAGAACAACCCATTCCAGCCCACCCCGCTGATCCAGTCGGTGAAGCTCTGGCAGAAGTCATACTTTTACGTGAAGAATGTCGCGCAGCAAGGTGACTATGTCAACTTGCGGGCTTATGAAGCCGGCCCGCCGGCTGGGAGGCGACCTTCGTGGAGCTACCGGGCCAGGTCGTTGTCTTAGGCCGGGAACGCAGCCGTCTCCCGGCTTCGGGTGATGATCCAGTCGAAGGGCCTGACCGGAGCTGACTTGGTGGCCGCCTTCGTGGAGCGCCGGGTTCTTCCCCTCCAAAGCCGGCCTCATATGGTTTGTCAGATGAGCGGCCGCTTCGATCCAAGCCGGCTGAGCACCAGGGAGATGCCTCATGCGGAGTTCTCCTACATGGTGAAATATATCTCCAACTGCAAGCTCGCCGAGGATTGGTGGTACGGCAAGGGGCCGTACTCTCGCGCCAACCCTCCGCCCGTCGTAAGTTTTTTTTGGTAGCCGGCCTCATGATATCCGGCCTCTGATCAGTCGGTTTGCCCCTAGCAGAACCCTCTCCTTCCGCCGATGACCGGGGCTGCAGGGGTACAGCGCCAGCTTGTCCCTGACCGCGCGGTGGACGACGCTGATGACACGGACTTGGGAGCGGCCGCCATGGAAGACGCCATCGTGGGGGAAAGCGATGAGGTCGGAGGCGTGGGGCTCACGGCCGGCTTCGAGGACTGGTCGGATGATGCCGAGGTCGAAGTCGCCCCGTGCCGCCATCCGGCGCCTGATCATCAAGGCGCGAGCTCGTCCGCCGCGCCGGCTGCTGGCGGCGGCGCCCAGAAGCGTCGGGCCGTGTCGATCCTCTTCGGCAGCCGGCCGAAGAAGTCCAAGGCTTCCACAGCGGCGACCAAGCGAGATGAGGCGGTCGCGAAGGCGGCCCGCTTCCGTAAGGCGGTGAAGCAGCCGCAGGCGATCTCAGCGTAAGTCGTCGAATGCTTGGATACATAACTTTTGTTGTTCTTCTTTTCGATTGAAAACTCTTCTAAACCTTTGCTCGCCGGACAGGGCGCCGCTTTCCCTTGAGCGGGGTCCGGGCGGCTCCGTAGTCGGGCCGACTGGAGGGTCTTCAGGCTCCCGCCGCGTGGATCCCCGCGCCGACCTCAGGGAGGCCATGGAGCGGAACGCATGAGAGGCGCGTGAGGAGCGGGAGGCGGCGGAGCGAAGGGCCGCCCAGGCGACGAAGGAGCAGGCCGATGCAGCAGCCAAGGCCCGGGCGGAGGCGGCAGCTGCGGAGACAGAGGCGGAGGCTTCGCACAACTAGCCTCCGCTGCTAGCCATTCCCCTCCGCGCCGTGGCCCCCAACATTCCTGTGCCTCCGCTGGAGGAGGTCGACCAAGAACCGCCGGTGATGGAGCGGAGGGAGGACTCCATGATCTTCGTGGAGAGGGCACCGCCGGCAGGGCCAACCGGAGCGGGCCAAGGCGGCCAGTCGGCTGCGGCGCCAGAGCAGCCGGCTGGGGGTGAGCCGGAAGCAGGAGCCGGCCTCGAGGTGCAGCCAGCAATGCGCCAGCGCGCAGGGGGAGGCACCGCTGCGCCGGAGCCGCACCGAGCTACGGGTGCTGGCCAGACGGCGGAGGCCCTGGAGGCGGCCAGCACTGGCACGTCCGAGTGGACTCCCAGCGGCGGGACGGGCGAGCTGAATGTGGCGGCCCAAGAGGTTCGGAACCGGCTTCAGGCCTAAGCCGCCTCGCTGTAGCAATACACCCAGGAGTTCCTTGTGACGCGGGCCGTCATCCGGGTGAGTCTTCTATCTTTGGTTGCTTTGTTCTCTTGATTTCTTCCGTGGGGGCGCGTCAGCGCACCCACTGGGTGTAGTCCCCGAGATTCGGGCCGACTGCTGAGCAGTCGGGTCGGATCTTCCTTGACGACTACCTTATTCTCGCCTCCTGTCTAATCTTCCAAGAGTATCATAACCTCCGCGCTACCGCCTTCAACTCCCAGGCTCAGGAGCTGGGTCGGAGAACCGAAGACCTGATCAGCAGCCGGAGTATGTACTTGGTTTCGTTCATCTCCTGTGGGGGCGCGTCAGCGCACCCACTGGGTGTAGTCCCCGAGATTCGGGCCGACTGCTGAGCAGTCGGGTCGGATCTTTCCTGACGACTTCACCTTACTGGTTTTTTCTTTTGTCTTTCATGCTCGCAGAAGCCAATGCCGACTTAAGGGGGCAGCTCAGCGAGGCGCAGGCCGCCCTTCGTGCCAAGGAAACCGAGTACGACGCCTTGGTCCTGGAGCGTGACCGCCTGGCCAAGAAGCTGGCTGACCAGGAGGAGAGCCACAAGGCAGCTCTGAAGAAGGCGCAGGATAACAAAGCCGCCCTGAAGGCCGAGTTCGAGACTGAAGCGGCGGGCTGGGCTGAGACCAGGCAAGCGCTGAATGAAGGCTTTGGGCATATTGAGGATTTGATCGACGGTAAGCCGCCTTCCTCGCTCCTTGCCTGCCCCTTGCCGCCTGACTTGTGTTCTGACTTGAGCTGCTTTTTATTCTCTGTGCAGACTACTTTCCTGGCTACTCCGTCTTCGCCGCCCAAACCATCGAGGCCCATCGCGAAGCGCACCGGCAGGCGGGGGCTGAAGTCGCGCCGGACGCGAGTCGGTCGCTCGAAGAGCAACTCTTGGCGGTCCAAGCGCGGCTGCAGCCGGCTCATCGTATGCTCCGTCGCCTCCAGCGCGCCGGATCACAGGTGTTGGCCGCCCTCTGGCCAAGCGAGACGATTCCCCGCACCCCGAGTCGAACTGCCGACTGGCTGGAGGTTGTGGTTGGCCGCTTCGAGGCCTGGAAGGCGTCGGCGGCCCGGCTTGGAGCTGGGCGGGCGCTGGAGTTCGTCCGAGCTTGGTATCCGGGGCAGAACCTGGACCAGCTGCGCACCTGGCGGCTGGAGGCCGACGAAGAGCTAGCGGAGGTGCGGCCGGCTATCGCTCTGCGCGCATTGACAATCGCCGAGTGTACTAACATCAGCGTCTTTGCTCCCGAGATTAATGATGACGGCGTTGCCCAGCCGGAGGAGTGGT
This sequence comes from Triticum dicoccoides, assembly GCF_002162155.2. Taxonomy (NCBI): domain Eukaryota; kingdom Viridiplantae; phylum Streptophyta; class Magnoliopsida; order Poales; family Poaceae; genus Triticum; species Triticum dicoccoides. The sequence continues at coordinate 559,453,352 of NC_041386.1, read as the reverse complement.
TCGGGTTGGACCTGGCGGCGGGTGAAGACTCGGCAGAAGAGATCGCCTCCAGCGACAAAGGCGAAGACGACGAAGGAGAGGAAAGCGAAGACGTCGAGCCGGCCGGTGGAACAGCCAGCCAGCCTCAGCCTGACCGTGCCTCCAGTAACAAGGCGCGCGCAAGCGCGCCTTCTGTGGGAGGCGGTGATCATGCCGAGGTTCGCCAGCCGGCCACTCCTCCAGCTGGCACTGCCGTCTCCACCGACCTGCCCGGCTCGTCAGTCGCTCCGCCGGCTTAATCTGCCGTCCTTGTTTTTTCCTGCTTGTTGCCTTCTGAACAATTTTATTAAGCTTCCGCAGTTCCACCCACTGGGGGTGTATCCAAACTATGTTGAATGCTGGCCTTTTGAAGGTCTTTTATGTAAATATTATCGTGTGCATGTTTGATTTCCATTCACGTATGCTTTTTATCCTTAGGCTGTTTCCTTTGCCGCCTCCCCTTCTGGGAAGGCAAGTACTCGAGCTTTCTTAGATTGGAGCGAGGTGAATGGAAGCCGGCCGGTCGGCTACTCTGGTAGCCGGTCGGTGGTGGGAGAAAAACCAGCTTTTGTTATATTAGTCCGTTAGTCCCAAGCCGTTTTTCATGTGGGCACCCGTTCCTGCCCTTAACTCTTGCCAGCCGGACAGCCGGTTCTTCGAACTGCGACTTTTGGCAAGAGAAGGCTTGGGAGCTGGCACACTACTTGTCTGACTGCGGGTAGGACTTCTAATATAACTCCAGGAGGCCAGTCCCCGGGCCGACTAGTCGAACCCGGTGCCGGACGGAAAAAAGTGAATGCAATGACAAGGCCATAAGCATGATACTTTTCATTTATAGACAAAAGATGGCAGTCCCCGAGCTCTCCTCGGGGGCCCTATTTTCTCGTGCTTAGTACAAAAGTTAGCGTGATACATACTGCATTTCAGCTGTAAAACCTTCGGAGGAGGTTGGCGTTCCATGGTCGTTCCGACTCCTTGCCGGAGTCGTCTCTCTTTCGTGCCTTCGGCTTCTGCGCGTCGATCAGGTAGTAGGAGTCATTGCCTAAGGCTCTGCTGATGACGAAGGGGCCCTCCCAATGGGCCGAGAGCTTGTGCTGACCGGCTGTTCACTGGATCAGCCGGAGCACAAGATCGCCCTCTTGGAAGGATCTTGGCTTGCGGCGCAGGCCCTGCTGATTGATGGCGGACCGGCTGAGGGCTAACAGCCGGCTTTCTTCCAGCAGGTCGACACCGTCTTCTCGTGCTTCCTTGGCCTCCGCTTCCGTGTACATGGTTACTCGAGGCGAGTCAAACTCGATGTCAGTTGGGATGACTGCCTCGGCACCATACACGAGGAAGAAAGTGGTGAAGCCGGTTGACTTGTTTGGTGTAGTACGCAGACTCCAGAGGACAGCCGGCAGCTCATCGAGCCAACAGCCGGTTGAACGCTCCAGTGGTACGATCAGTCAGGGCTTGATGCCGGAAAGGATGAGGCCATTGGCTCGCTCGACCTGGCCGTTTGACTGCGGGTGGGCGACGGATGCTAGGTCCAACCGGATGCCTTGCGTCGCGCAGAAACGTGCCAAGGCTCCCTTGGCGAAATTTGTGACATTGTCGGTGATGATGCTATGTGGCATGCCGTACCGAGTTGTTATATCTGCGATAAATGTGACGGCAATCGTCCCATTCAGCTTCTTGATCGGCTTTGCTTCAATCCATTTGGTGAATTTGTCCACGGCGACAAGCAAATGTGTCATGCCGCCGCGCGCCGTCTTGAATGGGCCCACCATTTCCAGTCCCCAAACGGCGAAGGGCCAAGTGAGGGGAATGGTCTTGAGTGCTGAAGCCGGCATGTGTTGCTTGGAGCTGAAGAGTTGGCACCCTTTGCAATGTTTAACTAACTCCTTGGCGTCATCCAAAGCAGTTGGCCAAAAGAAACGATGGCGGAAGGCTTTGGCGACGAGTGATCTTGAGGCCGCATGGTGGCCGCATTCTCCTTGGTGGATGTCTCTGAGGATTGCAATGCCCTTCTCTTGCTCGACGCATCGTTGGAGGACTCCAGTGACACTGCGCTTGACGAGCTCTCTGTTGACGATTGTGTATGCTCCGGCTCGGCGTTGGACTTGTCTTGCCTCTACTTCGTCAGCCGACAGATCTTGGTTTATTAGGAAGTTGAAGATGGATTGAGCCCATGACGGAGCTGCGACTTCTTCTATTGCCAAAACGGCTACTGCGACCAGGGCGGGCGGGCTGGGAGGTGAAATGCTGGAGTCGGCCGCCGCCTGTTGTGTTGGTGTAGTCTCCGGGCCGACTACCGCAGTCCCCAAGCCGGGTGAGGCAGTCCCCGGGTCGGGCGTAACTACGGAAGTCCTCGAGCCGCCTGCTGATACCCCCTGGCTGACTATCGAAGTCCCCGGGCCACCTGCTTGGTTCTTCGAGCCGGACCCGGCCGCATCGGGTCAGGCGGTACGAAGATGGAATCGGACTCTGGAGACGGCTTGATAGACGGCTTGAGGAGGCGTTGTAGAGAGACACCGGTTGGTATTGCTTGCCGGGTGGAGCCTATTCGAGCCAGAGCATCAGCTGGCTCGTTGTCGGCTCGCGGTACATGGAGGAACTCGCATCCTTCAAAATACCCACTGATCTGCTGAACGAGGAAGCGGTAGCTTGCCATATTTGCGTCCTTGGCATCCCAGTCGCCGGATGATTGCTGGACCACCAAGTCCGAGTCGCCATAACATAGGATCCGGCGAATGCCGAGTTCTTTGGCAAGCCGGAGCCCGTGTATGAGCGCCTCGTACTCGGCCACGTTGTTGGAGGCGGCAAAGTGGATTTGCAGCGTGTATCTGAGCTTGTCGCCTTTGGGAGAGGTGAGGACGATGCCGGCTCCCAAGCCGGTGCGCATCTTGGACCCATCGAAGTGCATGCGCCAATGAGTGGAGTCGGGAGCCGGCGGCAGGTACTGGGTCTCGGCCCAGTCGACGAGGAAGTCGGCCAATGCTTGCGATTTGATGGCGGTGCGAGGCTGGTAGAAGATCGCGTAAGGGGCCAGCTCGATGGCCCATTTCGCCACCCGGCCGGATGCATCCCGGCTGCCTATGATCTCGGCCAGCGGGGCGGTGCATACAACCGTGATGGGATGCTCTTAGAAGTAGGGCTTCAGCTTCTTGGCGGCGAAGTACACGCCGTAGCACATCTTCTGGTAGTGCGGGTAGTTCTGCTTCGAGGTAGACAGCACCTCGCTCAAATAGTACACCGGCCTCTGGATCGGCTGGGCTCGGCCTTCTTCTGGGCGTTGGACTACGATGACGGTGCTGACCACCCGGCTGGTTGCGGCAATGTAGAGGAGCATGGGCTCTTTCTCAGTCGGCGCCGCCAGGACTGGCAGTGTGGCCAGCATCTTCTTCAGCTCGTGGAAAGCTTGGTCAGCTTGGTCATTCCACTCGAAGTGAGTGGTCTTCTTCATGAGGCGGTAGAGGGGGAGAGCTTTCTCTCCGAGCCGGCTGATGAAGCGGTTTAGGGAGGCCAAGCACCCGGTGAACTTCTGGATGTCTCGAAGCTTGGTGAGAATTGCCATTCTCTCAATGGCCTTGATCTTTACTGGGTTGCATTCGATGCCGCGTTCGGAGACCAGGAAGCCTAGGAGCTGGCCGGCTGGTACTCCGAACACGCATTTCTCGGGGTTAAGCTTGATTTGGAACCGGCGTAGGTTCTCAAATGTTTCCTTGAGGTCTTCCAGCAAGGTGCCGCGCTTCTCCGTCTTCACCACAATGTCGTCTACGTAGACGTGGGCATTTCTGCCGAGTTGCTTGAGGAGGCACTTCTGCATGCAACGCTGAAAAGTAGCACCGGCATTTCTCAAGCTGAATGTCATAGTCAGGTAGCAAAAGGCTCCAAATGGCGTGATGAAGGCAGTCTTCAGGCAGTCTGCCGGATTTAACTTTATCTGGTGATACCCTGAGTAAGCATCCAAGAAACTCAACAGCTCGCATCCGGCCGTGGAGTCTATCACTTGGTCAATCCTTGGTAGGGCAAAGGGATCTTTGGGGCAGGCCTTGTTGAGGCTCGTGTAGTCTATACACATGCGCCACTTGTTGTTTTTCTTTAGCACGAGGACCGGGTTGGCGAGCCACTCTGGAAAGAAAACTTCCATAATGAAGCTGGCTGCCAGAAGCCGGGCTATCTCCTCTCCCACAATCCTGCGTTTCTCCTCCGACAGTCGGTGGAGGGGTTGTTTGACTGGCTTTGCGTCTTCTCGGACGTGTAGTTTGTGCTCGGCGAATTCCTTCGGAACGCCCGGCATGTCCTTGGGGGACCACGCAAATACGTCCCGATTCTCACGGAGGAAATCAGCGAGCTCGCCTTCCTATTTGCTGTTTAGGTTTGCCCCGATGACGGCAAACCTCTCTGGGTGCTCGGGGTCAAGGGGTATCTTCTTCGTCTCCTTGGCCGGCTGGAAAGATCCTTGAGCATCATGCTCCTTGGGATCGGGGGACAAGGCCGACTGCTTGCCGGCTATGGCCACGACTCGGTCCAACATCTTCTTTTCTTCGGCAATCACAAGGGACTCGGCCAGCCGGCTGCTGGCTGCTGCGCACTCAGAGGACTTCTTGTAATCGCCGGCTACGGTGATGACGCCTTTGGTGCTTGGTATTTTCATCTTGAGGTATGCATAGTGGGGAACTGCCATGAATTTGGCCAAGGCAGGTCGGCCAAGCAATGCATGGTAAGGGCTCTCCAGGTCCACCACGTCAAACCAGATCGCTTCCCGGCAGAAATGCTCCTTGTCCCCAAAAAGTACATCAATCTTGATCTTGCCAATGGGGGCGCAGGACAGGCCGGGTACGATGCCATGGAACACTGTCCGAGTAGGCATGAGTTGCTTTGTCTTGACGTTCAGCTTCTCCTGGGTGTCGCGGTACAAGATGTTGATGCTGCTCCCGCCGTCTATCAACACACGGGAGAAGCGGGCGGCGCGTCTGTCCGTTGCAAGGGTGGCATCCAGAACCAACGCATAAGAGCCGGGAGATGGCATCACCTCTGGGTGGTCGGCCCGGCTCCAGCTGATAGGTTTTTCTGACCAGTGGATGTGCTCGGCGGGGTTGGCAGCAACCATGCTGACTTCCTGGTTCTCTCGGCGTTTGCTGTACCGGTCTTCGGGCTGGCTTGTAAAGATGGTATAGGCGGCATGCTTGTCGGGGAACTCATCGTGCACGGCTCCAACTGCGGGCCGAGCGGCCGGCGGCTGCGGAGCCGGAGGTGGCGGACCGGCAGGCGGAGGCGGCACGAGCCCTTCGCCTTTAGAGATTCGAGTGAGCCAGTGGCACTTCCGGGTCGTGTGATTGGACGGCTTCGCGCTGCTGTGGAACTTGCACGGGGCGTCGAGAGTCTGCTCATAGGAGAAGGCCGGCTGCCAAGCCGGCTTGCCGCCCCTCTACTTCTTGGGTGCGGGCCGCGCTTCGGGCTGCTCGTCTTCGATTGTGGCCACCTGCCGACTGGTGGAGGGCGGCACCGGGCCCTTGCGCTTGTGGTAGTTCGAGTGTGGGCGTCGACCGGAATCCCCGGCCGGCGTCTTGGGCGCCAGGTTGAGTACTTTTCCGGACGCGTCTACCCGGAGCTCGGTCTTCATTGAGGAGTCGGCAGTGGCGTACTTGTCCGCTATGTCCAGAAGCTCGTTGAGGGTAGTCGGCTCGTCGCAGAGAAGCTTGTGCTTGAGGAGGGTGCCTTCTTGGCACCCGGCTGTGAAGTATTCTATGGCTTGCAGCTCGTGCACCCCTTCGCAAGAGTTGCGGAGCTCAGCCCAACGCGTGAGGTAGTCGCGAGTTGACTCGACGGGGCCTTGTACGCACAAGGAGAGCTGTCTGGGCTTGGGAGCCCACTTGTAGGTGCTGGTGAAGTTGCGGACGAAAGCTTCTGTGAAATCTAGCCAGCTGTTGATGCTGCGTGGTTTGAGGCTGTTGAGCCAGGTTCGCGCCATGCCTTGCAGCATGAGGGGCACGTACTTCACGGCAACGCGCCGGTTGCCGTTGGCTATGCTAACCGCCATGGAGTAGTCGATCAACCAATCTTCCGGCTTCACGGAGCCGTTGTACTTGAGCGTGTCTCTTGGGAGCGAGAACCCTTTGGGGAAGGGCTCGTCGCGGATGCGGGGGCCGAAGCAAGGCGGACCGACATCGTCTTCTTCTTCCAACGCCAGGGATCGCGCCAGGCGGTCGATCCGATGGCGGGCGTCGTTTTCGCTGACTCCTTCGCGGCGACCTAGTCGGCCGCTGAGAGTCGGATGCGCCACAGGCGGAGGGGTGGGATATCTCTCTCCACGGGGCCGAGGCAGAGGCGGGTTGCCCCGCCACTCCACGGCCCGAGGGTGGCCTTCTGCGTCTCGCTCGATGGAGATCCGGGTTTGGCTTCGGCTGGCAGCCGGCTCTTTCTCGCGCCGCGCGCGGTCTCTACCCGCAGTCGGCGTCTGGGACGTCGCGCCGTGATCTCGGCGCGGGGGAGGGCTTTCCGTGCGGGCGTCGGCTTCGTGCTGCTGCGCGGCTGCATCGATCAGCTGCTGGATGCATCGGGTCATGTGGGGGAGTTCTTCGGCCCCCAGTCCATCTAGCTCATCTACGGCCGCCTGGGCGGTGCGCAGGTTCTCGAGTGGAGTGGCGTAGACTGGGCGGTTGACTCCTAACATGTTGGCAATGCCAGCGCCACGCTGTCTGACAACGCCGACCCAGCTGGGCCCGCCTGGGGGCGGCGTGCCAAAGGCGGCGCGGTCGGCCTCGCATCGGTGGGCCTCAGCGAGGCGTCTCATGGAAACCAACTTCCGGCCCTCCGCGAGGAGGGCGAGGCGGCGAGCCTCCAGTGCTTCAGCGTCGGCATCGGTCGGGAGGGGGATGGACAAGTCGTGGACCGCCGCATGCGGGGCGTCGTGGGCGCTCTCGTCAGCAGCGCTGTCGTGGCCGATGACCATCACCTCGGTGGTGACAGTGTCGCAGCCATCGGCTCGGGGAAGCGGGTCGTTGTAGATCATGACGTTGGTGGGGAAGGTGTCGAATGAGGCCGTGTCGAAGTCGACAGGCATCGGATCGGTGGAGCCAACCGACTCCAAGTCCACGGCAGGCTCGCCGGAGATGTGGAGCTGGCCGAGGAGGTTGACGAGGTGGTCAGTGCCCGCGTCAGGGGCGAGCTCGTCAGAGATGAGAGTCTTGTCAAGGAGATTGGCGAGGCTGCTCGCCGCGCAGATGTTGGTGACGCCTTGTAGCACGTCGTGGCAAGCTCCATCGGGCGTGCCGGGCTGGCTACGCTCGCGGGGGAGGAAGAGGGTTCCCGTCCAGAACAGGTCTCTGGACGACGGTGCACCTGGCCCCACGGTGGGCGCCAAATGTCGGGTGGTAGGTGCGACATATTCCAACGGGTGGCTTATCATTGTGGGAGCCAGTAAAACATCACCGGTGCCTGGAAACGGGATGAGGCGAAGACATGCACGCCGGCGAATCTTACCCAGCTTCAGGGCTCTCCGTGGAGATAACACCCCTACTGCTGCTCTGCGGGGTCTCCGCATGATCACTAGATGAACAAGTAGCTACACGATGCTCCTTGAGCTGTTTGGCGAGAGGAGGAAGAAGGGCTCTGTTTGCTCTCTTCTCCTCCCTACGTGGTGTCTAAAACTAGCAGGGATCCATCTCCCTTTGCATGGATGCCCCGGGGGGTTTATATAGGCCTACCCCCAGGGGGTACAATGGTAATCCGGCTGGGCGCGGGGCCCAGCCGTCTGTGTCTTCGCTCTCCGGCTTCTGCGCCGGCTGTTGGGGCCCGCCGGCTGGTGGGTCCCGCCGACTACCAGCTCCTTGGTCAACAGGCAGGCCCCACTGTCCAGGGCCTTGTCGGTGGCTGGTTACTGTTGCTCGATCTTGGTGACGAGGGCTTCGCCGAGGTAAGGGTGGCTACAGTGCTGCCGTCCGGTGGGTGACCACTGTAGCCTCACCGCGTCTTGTCTCCTTAATGGGGAGTCTCCTTCAAGGGGGTGGCAAGCCGGCTGGAGAGAGCCGGCTCCGTCTTGGGCCGACTGGGGGAGGCCAGGCCGCCTTCGGGTGTCTCTCTGCCCGAAGGGGCCCACCGCCCATGGGCCGTACTGGTAGCCCGTCGTGGATGACATCAGGGTCGACATGGCAACAGTGCTGCGCCGGACGGGTCATGGCCACCCATACGGCGCACTGTGCCAGGCGCGCTCCGGGATTCGGGGGTGGCAGGCTTCATTGTAGCCACGCCCCGTCACATCGTCGTTATGTGGATGCAGACTTCGAGGGTACGGTCTTGATCGCTTTATGGGAGCCGGCTCCTTGGAGTCGGCCTTCTCGCAGCCGGCTCCTCGGAGCCGGCCCTCCCGCGGCTTTCTTCATGAGGGCTGAAATCGGGCCGCCTTCCAATAGCTGGCCTGGGAGACAGCCGGCCAGGGGAAGGCGGCCCCATGTCTTGGATTCTTGAGAGCCGGATCGGCTCGTAATTTTTCAGAAAGGCCAGGGAGAGCCGACTAGGCTACCTGTGGTCACTTACTCCGACAGTATTCCACATAGCATTATAACTGATAATGGCACTAACCCCTCCAAAGGAGCTATGGAAGATTTCTGTCAACGAGAGCATATCCGGCTTGACGTTTCAGCTGTGGCTCACCCTCAATCCAATGGTCAAGCAGAACGAGCTAATCAAGAATCTTGAAGGGTATCAAGCCCCGGCTCTTGGTCCCCTTGCAGCGGACGCCGGGTTGTTGGGTGGAGGAGTTACCTTCTGTACTTTGGAGCATCAATACTACACCTAACAGATCTATGGGTTACACACCTTTCTTTATGGTGTATGGAGCAGAGGCGGTCCTGCCAAGCGACATCCATCTTGATTCACCCCGTGTGGCGGCTTATGTTGAAGAAGACAATGAAAAAGCTCGGCAAGACGCACTTGACCTATTAGATGAAGAGCGAGACTTGGCAATAGCCCACTCGGCGATTTACCAGCAAGACCTGCACCGCTACCACAGCCGTCGGGTTAGGTCCAGAACCTTTCAGGAAGGCGACTTAGTGCTCCGACTCATCCAGGATCAATCTGACATGCACAAGCTATCCCCTCCTTGGGAAGGACCCTTTGTGGTCAGCAAGAATCTGAACAACGGATCATACTACCTTATCGACGTTCGGGAGCACAAAGACTCACGTAAGTCGGAGGAGGAGACCCGTCAGCCGTGGAATATCGCTCATCTTCGGCCTTATTATACTTGAGACATCGGCTCTAATGTGTATATACTTATGCTATGTATATTACAATAAAGTAGGACCTCTATCCTTTTTTCCACTCCCAAAAAAGGTTTATGTGTTTTCTTTGTCGGGTGGTGGAGATAACCAAGGAGAAGCGGATCATATCTGAATCCGGCTTTCCTTTGGTCCGGCTTATGATCATATCTGAATCTAGCCGTGGTCACTTGGGGGCTTCCTGTTCAAACATAGGTCATATTCGAAACAAAGAGAACATAACTGTCGATACCCACTTGATCGGCATACTGCCAAACCCACTTGGGGGCTTCTTGATCATATTTGAATCATAACTTAACCCCTTTGGGTCTGACGTGGATCGTATTCGAATCAGCGTCATTAAACAACTCTTATGGTCACTTGGGGGCTTCCTGTTCAAACATAGGTCGTATTCGAACCAAAGAGAACATAGCTGTCGATACCCACTTGATCGGCATCGCCACAACCACTGGGGGCTAACAGATCGTATCCGAATCTTAGCTTAACCCCTTTGGAACGGTTCACTAATCGTATTCGAATCAGAAACCCTTGAATTTTGTTCATCATATTTTACAAGTATCAACATTGGATATCTTGCGACCCTCTTGAAAATACAATGGAACACATGGTAATCCTCCAGGATTAATATTGGTTACATCAGGTTGTTAAGTACCAGGTGAACTTTTATGTGCCAATTTTCAGGAGTTAAACTTACCCTTAGGGGTTGGCTTATATAAGCCGGAAAAGCAGCCGTAAGCATCACAGGGCAATGCAAGACATTTTTGCAAGAGGACATAACAGATTCATATAAACTACAAAGTGCATAGTGATGGCGGCTTATGCAAGTATTAAGGGCCATAAGCATGCGCAAAGGCATAGCAAAACTCAAAGTATTTTCTACTATATTACAAGACTCCCCGAGTCTGAATGATGCGGCATTGTTTTTCCACAATGACATAAGCAGGTGGCGCCTGGCGATCTACTCTTGGGGTTGGCTAGAAGCCTCCGGGTTATCCTTCTCCGCCTCTCCACCGGCTACTTTGTCCTGGAAGGATGATGAGGCCCAGTCAATGCCACTCAAAGCCTCAAACTCAGCTTCGTCATCTATTAAACCGGTTGGGTCGACTTCAGGGGCAAAGGTGTGCTTACGGATTGGAGGAATCAAGCTGACATCATCATAATGCGGCGTGGGGATTCTCTGATTCTCCTTGTCATAACCCGGCTGACACTTGGTGAGGTCAGTGTCGTTTCCAATTTGAGTGGCCACGGGGCGTATATCCCTCACGCGGGTGGTGAAATCCTTTTCATCAAATGGAGTGCCATCTTCCTTCAAACTTGGATACCCAAGAGCAATATCAGCGGGGTCTAGCTCTGGAAGCCACACCTTGGCCCGGCTCAATGCGGCTATAGCTCCGACTCTTGCAGATGCTCGTCTTAACTCTTGGATTCGCTGAGGTAGCACAGCAAGCCGCTTCAGCACATCTTGCAGGAGATAGGGAACATCATTTGATAAAGCCACAACGGCCAGAGCACGTTGTGACCCGGTGTAGAGCTGTTCCACCAGAGTATAAACCGCCTTCAGCTTGATCACCATGTTCTGCTGGAGATTTGTGCTCCTGGGGCCTGCGTTATTAAGCATAAGGTGAGCCGGTGGAAACAACTGAAATGGTCATTAAAGGAGTTTTGCGGTGTTTAAGGTTTAAGTAAGTCACTCACCAAAGATTGATGAGACCATTCGAGATATCTAGTGCTTTAAGCCGGACAGTTCAGCCGTTGCTTCCTCAAGTGATGCCTCTGCTGTCTCGGCCCGGGTCACCAGTGCGGCCTTTTCATCGGCCCAGGTTTTCTTCTCCGACTCAAAGTTCTTCTTCAACTTCTCTTGTTCAGAGACGATGAACTCAAACTTGGAGTTGGATTTCTGGATTTCAAGCTCCTGAGCTGCCAGGCGATTCTTCAGTTCAGTAATCTCTGACTCAAAATGATTTATGGTGGCCTGCATTGATGTCGGGTTATAATCAGAATTACTTTAAGATCATATTAAGTCCCAAGCACTTTGCAAGCAAAGGTACTTGACACTTGGGGGCTAATGCATACTGAAGAACTCTCAATTACTACTCCGGTTCATGGAAATTAAGTCCCAAGCACTTTGCAAGCAAAGATGTTTGGCACTTTGGGGCTAATGTGTATCACAAGTGCTACAACCGGGTTAAATTTCTTTTTCCTAAGCCGGATAAGCAGTGCTAGGTAGTTTTCTAAAGTCTACAGCATATTTACTTATAAGCAATAGACTTGGGGGCTGGTACAGTAAGTATGGTTAAAGAAAGCTAGCATAAGTCATACCTCAGATTTTTGCTGTATCTGCTTCACCATGTCAATTTCCAGGTCACGGCTGCTATGTACTTGATTGATATAGCCGGAGACGATCTCTCCAATACTCAAATGAGTGTAGTCAGTGACGTCCAGCTTGGCCTTTCGGCGTTCTAACAATTCCTCTTTAGCAGAATATTTGGCAAGTACAGTTGGCTGTGCCGGCTCAACAAACTGAGTCTTGAGAATCTCAACTTCCGGATCATCTGCCTTGGCGGGGCTAGGAGCCTCCGGGTTATCAGAATCGTTGAGGGTTTGCTCAGCAGATGGGTCAGAGGAAGATACAGGAACTTCATGAGATGGTTGAGGCGGCGGCTCGTGAGCAGAGGCGTCAGGAGCAGTTGTGCCCAGCTCCGATTCAGTCACAACCGGCTCTTAGGACGGCTTATTCTTTTTTGCCTTTTTTTTGGGCTTTACTTGCACACTGTGGGAAAGGTAGACAGGTTAAATACAAAAATATGAGTAAAATAAAGCATAAGGTACAACAAGTTTATATTACCCGGGAGCAGTTTTGAAGGCCGGCATGTTGGACTGCATAGACTCACCGGACGAAGGTGAAGTATCCTGATAGTTGGAGTCAGAGGAATTCAGAGGCTGACGAATGAAACCCGCCAAAGGAAAAAGAAGGTGTAAATTGGAGATAACCTCAGCCCGGCGCTTCCTGGACACATCAGGTAAGCCGGAGGAGAGTTCCGCATCTTTGCTGGTCCGGGTCTGCCTCCGGCTCTCATAAATCTGTCGCTTCAAAAGAAATTGAGGGTCTTGGTAAGCTAAAGGATGTGAAAATCTTACTTTCCGGGTTACTCTTCGGATTTTCAACCTCGGCAAAGGCTCTGAGTCGGAGGAGATTATAGTTACCTCTTCTTCAACGGCTTGGTTGTTGCATGTATCCTCCTGAGAGGAATTAATGTCAATAACATGATGATAAAAGAGTCAGGAGAATTAGGAGTTACCTCTTCTTCATCATCATCAATATCATCCAGTTTCATCATATATGAGGCGCTGGGTTTCCTCTTTCTTGAAGTTCCAGTCTTAGCGGTTCGTCTTTCGGCTCTTTTTGCTGCTCTGGCCTGTTTGGCAGCCTCATGGTCATACTTGACCTTCTAGAAGCCGCTATTTGCCTGTGAATAAGGATAAAGGGTTATGAGTAAAGGTAGGGTATAACATAATAAAGATAATTGTGGAGGATAATAAGTTACTGGAAGGGGCGGGTTCTTCTGGCAAAAAGGTAGTAAGCCGAAAGCGTTACTATTCACTGTGCCCTCTTTCAACAAAGACTGAGTTGTAGCTTCCACTACGTCATCTAGTAAGTCGTCAGGACTATGACGCTGAGGGTCATCTTTCTCACCTGAATAATTACACATTAAGCCGGGGCGGCGGCTTAACGGAATTATTCTCCAAGCAACCCAGACTCGGACCAGGTCAATGCCATCTAAGTTGTTCCCTAAAAGAGCTTTAATCTTCTTGATCTTGGGGGTGAGTGGCAGAAGTTCAATAGCAGTCAACTTATCCGGCAGCGGGTGAGTAGGTTCAAGGCGCAATGCACGGAAGCCGGGCAGCGGGTTTTCACCAGCCGGAGAAGTATCTTGGCAGTAGAACCATGTCTGGTTCCAGTCCTTTGGATGACTCGGCAATTCAGCATAAGGGAACAGGCAGTCTCTCCGCCTTTGGATCGATATGCCACCAAGCTCCAGACTGGGCCCGTTGGCCCGCTCATTCTGTCGGTTCAAATAGAACAATTCCCTGAACAAAAGTAGGTTGGGTTCTTCTCCAAGGTAGACCTCACAGAAAACTTGGAAATTACAGGTATTTGACACGGAATTGGGCCCGATGTCTTGAGGTCTTAAGTCAAAGAAGTGCAGAACGTCTCTAAAGAATTTTGAACCGGGAGGAGCAAATCCCCGGCTCATGTGATCGGTAAAAATGATCACTTCCCCTCCCTTGGGTTGAGGTTTCTCTTCAGACGGTTCAGGAGCACGATAAGACATGACATCCTTCTTGGGCAGATGGCCAGACTTTACAAACTCGGACAGTTTGCTCTCTGTAACAATGGATGGGACCCAGTTGCAGGTAACCGGAGGTTTAACAGCTTTGGGTGCCATTGGGTAAATTGAAGCCTACAACAAGATAAAGGAAAATTTTCCGGTTTATTATAACCCGGAGAATAAACATTATTGGGTTATTTAAGATGGCGGCTTAAGAAGGGGCCTAATGACATACATGTAACTATGTGATAATGTTTAACAGCTGCAGGTATTAAAGATGATTAAGGTTTTCTTAAGTCGCCAGAGGCAAGCGGTGTTGACAGCCGGTATTATCTTAAACCGGCTACACGGACTACTATGGCTGAAACAAAGTCAACAGACGCAGTTTTTTGGCTAAGTGTGGAACAAACAGGTTTCACAAGTTGCAATCATTATTTTGGATCAAAGGATGCTCTGGAAAGGAAAATATTTCTAGACCTAAAACAGTATAGAAAAGTTCATATACTCGCGGAGGGCTTCCAAAACAAGGGAAATGAGATCTATTCTCATACAGGATAAGCACAAACATTTTCCGCAGCAGTTCTAAGTTGTTTTTATAATCTAAACAAGGCATTAGAGGTGAGAACTAATGGAGGTTTGCGTCGGGCGGCGATGAATGACAACGAACTCAAGACGGTTTCAATGCAGATCTGAGAAGGGGGAAAAGAGGAACTCACAGATGCGGAAGAACTGCGGAGGGTCGCCGTCGTTTTTTGGTCAGAATCAGGGTGATGCAGCAGCCTGAGTCGGTGAAGATGAGGGGGTCGACGGCGGCGGCGGCGGAGCTTGAGCAGCAAAGAAGGAGGTGCGGGGAGGAAGACGACTGAAGGAAATGAAAAAGACCTAGGTCGCATCTATTTATAAGGAGGGGCCGACCAAGACGGTGCGAGAAATGAGGAGACAGAATATCATTTCACAACGACCCCGACGCCTCGATTTTCGGGATGGTCAGTTAAGGCAAAGATCCGTTGAAGATATGATGAAATAAGATAAGGATCTAATTAAAAGATGATGTCACGGTGGGTTAACCCGGATCCAGAAGATGACGTCACAATGGGTTATGACCTTTTCACGGACAGAAGACAGAAGGACTGATTCTTAAGGTATTTTAAGATTGACATGAACCGGTCCAAATCAATCTGGGGCCTAATGTTGGGGATATAACTATTTGAGTAAGCCGGCCAGGAGGGGCCGGGTTATGCAAATAGGACTAATCGTAAAGGAAGCCCAAGACCCAGCGTGAGGATGGCGGTTTATAGAGCTTAAGGCCCATAGAGACAAACCGCCGTAATGGCATGACTTGTAACATAAGGTAGAGGTAACTAGTCACCGAGCCGGACACTGTTTATGAGCCGCCCGGGACTCTGTAGGCCGGAGGGCGTCAACCCATGTATATAAGGGAACGACCCGCCGGCGGCTTAGGGCAAGAAACGACCAATCGAGAACCGGGCATAGCGTATCTCGCTCCCTGGTCATCGAAACCTCAAGCAATACCAACCCAACTAGACGTAGGCCTTCCTTCACCACAAGGGGATGAACTAGTATAAACCTCGCGTGTCCTTTGTCCCGATTAACCCCTTTAAGCTTCCTAGTTGCGATGGCTCCACGATTAAGTCCTTGCAAGAGGACATCTGCCGTGACAATTCCACGACAGTACCCATTTTGTAATGGGTCCTTTGATGTTAGTAACAAGGGTTTTTGGAACCCAAATAGACCATTCAATGTATTCATGAGGAGAACCAACAAATTTGGCATAAACATGCCCATCACTACCACGACATAACACATAAGAAGGATTAAAATCGCTGGCTTTGTTGGCAGGGGTGACATTGCCCTTCTTGACATTGTTCTTCTTCTTCTCCTCAGAGGCACTCTCTCCCTCCTTCACAAAGGTTTGCATGAGAGGAGGAGGTCGTTTGGTCTTGTCATTCTTCTTCTTGTTCTTGGAGTCGGGCACGTACCTAACCCCTTCCTTGGCCACAACTCCCTTTTGGTTGATCAAGAGATCGTTGAGGTTCTTCTTGCCTTGTAGGCAAGTCACAAGACCTCTCTCAAGTTGCCCCTTTAGCTTAGCGTTCTCCTCAACGAGATGCACATGCTCACAACACGGGTTAGTAGCATTTGCATTATCAATTAACATCATACGAGGGAAAGTGGCTTTTTCCTTGGTTAGCTTTACTTGAAGTTGATCATGAGACTCTTTGAGGCTAGCATGAGCACCCTTCAAGACCTTGTGAGCCTTGTCAAGTAGATCAAACTCCTCTTTGAGTCTAGCAAGATCAACCTCAAGTTCGGCCTTCTCGGAGTTTAGCACATGAGAAACTATGAGGACATGATCATAATCTTTCTTTAACTTAGCATGATCAACATTGTGTGACACCTCAAGAGCCAAACGAAGACCACGCTCTTCCTCAAGAGCATTGGAAAGATCCGAAATCTCATCGGCATAGTCACGACTATGCCCTTCCATCTTAGTGATGGTGTCTTCGTGAGCCTCGATCATGTCATTGGCTTCACCAAGTTGTTCCAAGAGAGCAACAAAGTGCTTCTTGGATTTTCCCTTGAGTTTGCCCATAAAGGCCTCAAACTCGTTAGCCTCCACATTACCTCCCTCAAGTTCATTAATGCTATCCATCGGAGAAGGATAATTAATGATGGTAGTTTTGATATTGGGGGTTACCTTGTTGGTGGCTTTAGCCATGAGGCACTTGGCGGTGATGCTCTCATTGGGTGAGTCAACGAGAGACACCCATGAAGTCGTCGCAATGGCAATGGAGGCCATGGCAACCGACTCATCATCTTCATCATCGTCATCATACTCATTGTACTCTTCTTGTACAACCAATGCCTTGGGAGGAGTCTTCTTGGTGAAGTTGTTCTTGTTGGGGAACGACTTGGCCTTGTATTTTCGGATGAGCTTGCCACCATTGTCTTCCCTCTTCTCATACGGGCATTCTGCAACAAAATGGCTCACGTTGTCGCAATTGTAGCAAGTCCTTACACGTTGCTTGCCCCTCGTGCCACTGGAGTTGTTTTTGCTAAAGTTTGGCCTCGAGTTTTTCTTGCTCCAAAATTGCCTTGAAGCAAGTGCCATGTGTTCATGATATGCATACTTCGTATCTTCGGGGTTGCTCTCCTCTTCTTCCTCTTCTTCTTCTTCAACGGTGAGCTTGGCCTTCAATGCAAGGTTAGGCTTCTTTGCCCGTTGAGAACGGAGCACCACATTGTCGGTGATGTTGTCCAAAATGTTCATGGCCACAAACTCATCCAACACTTCGCTTGAGATCAAAGTGTGGAAGTCCGGTCTTTGACGAATGACGGAGGACATGGCCTTGTGGTAGGGCATCATTGCCTTGAGGAATTTGCGCTTGATCCAATTGTCATCCGTGTCCTTGCTCCCGTGATCTCGTAGTGAGACCGCGAGTTTGGTTACTCTCCGATAAAGCTCATGAGGTTCTTCATCTTCTTTCATAGAAACTCATCGGCCTCATCTTGCACCACTTCATAGTTGGAGCGTTGAATGCTTGCGCTTCCCCGGTAGAGAGAGACAACACAATGCCATGCATCTTTGGCCAAGGCGTAGGGACGAAGATGAGGTAGGTCTTCGGGTGGAATTGCATCTTGAATGATAAAGAGAGCGTTCTCATTGAATTGATTATCCGCGGCTTCTCGAGGAGTCAAGTTGCTTGGATCATGTGGATAAAAACCTTCTTCAATGATTCTCCAAAGGTTAGTGTTCACATGATTTAAATGATGTTTAAAGCGGTAAACCCAAGAATCAAAGTCCTCATTTTTCACAATCTTAGGGGGAGGACCGGCATGATTCAAATGAGTAGAAGGAACCGGTCCACCATAAACAAGTGGTGGTTCCACATGAGCAAAGATGCCGGTGCCATTTTTACCACTAGAAGATGGAGCCTTTTCACTACTAGCTTCCCCCTTGTCGGGGATAGCATCCGTCACCTTGCTGGTGGGATCACCCACTTTCAACGGTGCGGTGTAAAGTTTAAGCCCCTCAAGAAATTTAGTAAACATGCTTTCAACCTCGGTCGTCATGGAGGTCTTCAATGTCTCTAAGGCCACATTGAATTCCTCACGAGAGACCGAGGTTCCCCCATCGCCCGTGGACGAGATCGGATTCACACCGGAGTGTTCCTCCACACCGTCTACGGTATCAACCATACTCTTTAGATGGTAAAGTCCTTAATAAAGAGACGAGGCTCTGATACCAATTGAAAGGATCGATATGGTTGACTAGAGGGGGGTGAATAGGCAACTACCAATTTTTAACTTTTCTTTATCAAATTAAACTTTGCATCAAAGTAGGTTGTCTAGATGTGCAACTAGGTGAGCAACCTATATGATGCAATACCAACAAGCAAGCAAGCAAGAGAAGTAACACTAAAGAGCTTGCACAGGTAAAGGTAAGAGATAACCAAGAGTGGATCCGGTGAAGACGAGGATGTGTTACCAAATTTCCTTCCCATTGAGGGGAAGTACATCTTCGTTGGAGCGATGTGGAGGCACGATGCTCCCCAAGAAGCCACTAAGGCCACCGTATTCTCCTCACGCCCTCACACAATGCGAGATGCCGTGATTCCACTATTGGTGCCCTTGAAGGCGGCAACCGAACATTTACAAACAAGGTTGGGGCAATCTCCACAACTTAATCGGAGGCTCCCAACAAAACCATGAAGCTTCACCACAATGGACTATGGCTCCGTGGTGACCTCAACCGTCTAGGGTGCTCAAACACCCAAGAGTAACAAGATCCGCTAGGGATGAGTGGGGGAATCGAAAATCCCTTGGTGGAAGTGTAGATCGGGGCCTTCTCAACCACTCCCGAGCAAATCAACAAGTTTGATTGGCTAGAGAGATAGATCGGGCGAAAATGGAGCTTGGAGCATTTAATGGAGCCTGAGCAATAAATGGAGCTTTGGGGGAGGAAGAGGTAGGTCAAAGAGAAGAAGGGGACTCCCTTTTATAGTGGGGGCAACAATCCAACCGTTGCCCCTCACCAACCAGCCCCGCACAGGGCGGTACTACCGCTGAGAGGGGGCGGTACTACCGCCAGGTCAGCGGTACTGCCGCGCCAGCCAGTGGCACTGCCGCGCAGAGGAGACTAGTAGGGAATAGGACCCAATGCGGTACTACCGCGGTGGTAGGGGCGGTACTACCGCTCCTAGAACAGTACTACCGCCTCTACAACCGCAACTAGTGCCGCAAAACCCGACAGGAGAAAAATACCCCTCGAGTCGAGGCGGTAGGAGCCACACAGCCCAGCGGTACTACGGCAGCGGGGTCACGGGCGGTACTACCGCCGTGGAGCGGTACTGCCACTTGTGACCCTTCGGTCGTACTACCGCTGGTAGTGCGGTACTACCGCTGGGGCACAGAAGAGAGAGAGAGAATCTCTCCAAAGAGGCTAAGGACGAGGCGGAGGTGCCAGGCACCCCAGCGGTACTACTGCTGTGGAGCCACGGGCGGTACTACCGCTGTGGAGCGGTACTGCCGCTTGTGGCTCCTCAGCGGTACTACCGCTGGGTTGCGCGGTACTACCGCTTGGACCCAGACATGGCAAGGAAGAGAGGAGAGATCTCTACAATGGAATGGAAAAGCTCGAAGGGTGAGAAGCTGATGTGTACGTGTTGATTCCACCCATGCAATACCCCAGCGGACCCCTCTTGATAGTACGGTGCCCTCTACGCAACTAGTCCACCGAGAAAGAAACGAAAGAGCTACACCGTCTTGAAATACACTCCGAGGGGAAGAAAATGTCTCGTGCCAGGGGAGAATCTGTGAATTATTCAAAGCACAAGATTAGTCCGCAAACATGTTGTCATCAATCACCAAAACTACCTTGAGAGAGATATGCCGTAACACCCATGTTGGCTCCCACATGCTCCTCGATGATCTCATCGGATGAACCACGATGTCGAGGATTCAATCAATCCGTATACAATTCCCTTTGTCAATCAGTATGTTACTTGCCCGAGACTCGATCGTCGGTATCCCAATACCTTGTTCAGTCTCGTTACCGGCAAGTCACTTTACTCGTACTGTAATGCATGATCCCGTGATCAACCACTTGATCACATTGAGCTCATTATGATGATGCATTACCGAGTGGGCCCAGAGATACCTCTCCGTCATACAGAGTGACAAATCCCAGTCTTGATTCGTGTCAACCCAACAGACACTTTCGGAGATACCTGTAATGTACCTTTATAGTCACCCACTTACGTTGTGACGTTTGGCACACCCAAGGCACTCCTACGGTATCCGGGAGTTGCACAATCTCATGGTCTAAGGAAATGATACTTGACATTCAGAAAAGCTACAGCAAACGAACTACACGATCTTTGAGCTATGCTTAGGATTGGGTCTTGTCCATCACATCATTCTCCTAATGATGTGATCCCGTTATCAATGACATCCAATGTCCATAGTCAGGAAACCATGACTATCTTTTGATCAACGAGCTAGTTAACTAGAGGCTCACTAGGGACGTGTTGTGGTCTATGTATTCACACATGTATTACGATTTCCGGATAACACAATTATAGCATGAATAATAGACAATTATCATGAACAAAGAAATATAATAATAACCATTTTATTATTGCCTCTAGGGCATATTTCCAACATCGTGATCCCATGACGCCCCGCTAAGGTCTCCGAGCTTGTAAACTTGGATTCATCTCGCTCTTCACTTTCTGATGTGGTTTTAGACCTGGGTAGAGGTGACATCCTAGCCACGAAACCCGAACACCTATTTGATAACAGAGTTCAATTGTACCTTCTTGAAGCCCCACTATGACTTCACATATCTTATTAAGCACGAATGTGGACAGGAAGTGATGCCATTTCATAGAGTCCCCCTCACATCCTTCTTTGCCTTGATGACCGCCTTTTGGGCAGCAGCAACAACAACATTTGGCAAAACCAACACATATGTTGTAGGCACAAATTGTGGAACCGTACCAGACACCTCGAAAACATCTGACTTAGGAGTCATCTGCTCCTCGATGATAGGCCAGGAGTCCTCGACATAGGACGCCGGCAACTGGCTCTCGAAGATGACAATGGCCTGACTAAACTCTTGTGTGCTCATGTTCTACAAGCGTTAGCATCAACAAAAGTGGAGCACACTACACATTGACGGTACGAACGAGCACTAAACATGGACAGTACGAACGAGTACTACACATGAATAGTATGAACGAGCACTACACATGGACAATGTGAACAAGCACTACACAAGTACAGATGGGTCATCTAGTTCAAATCAACAGCATATGAATGTTCTTCAATCTCAAAGCATGCCAAGGTGTAACACCCCGGATGTAACCTACCTTATTTGTACTCCAACTCTTGCCGTTTCCGGCTCTAAGTTATGTTTTCCTCGTTGTCGGGTTTTTGTCTCTGTGTGTTTTGTCTTTGACATGCATCTCATATCATGTCATCATGGGCATCGCATTTGCATACGTGTTCGTTTCATGCATCCGAGCATTTTTCCCCGTTGTTCGTTTTGCATTCCGGCGCTCCTATGTCCCACGGTGTCCCTTTCTACCTCTTTTCGTGTGTGGGTGTTAAAAGTTTTTGGATTGGAACGAGTCTTGTCATGCGGCCTTGGTTTACTACCGGTAGATCAAGTTTCGTGTCATTTGGATTCCGTTTGATACTCCAACAGTTAACCGAGGGACCGAAAAGGCCTCGTGTGTATTGCAGTACAACACCTCTACAAAGTGGCCCAAAACCAACCTAAACCTGTTCCATCATCTAGAGCGTTCGATCACAATCGCGTGGCCGCAAACCGCACCTCATTTGGAGCTTCCTAACTCCCTCTACCTCTATAAATAGACCCCCATTCTAAAATTCTGGGTCTTCTCCTACCCTAGACCTAGCCCCTTCTTCCTCCGCACGGTCGGACACATCCGGTCCGGCCGGACAACCTCGCCGCCACCAACTGCAGCACGCCACGTCATCCCGCCGACCCGCCGCCGCCCGAGGCCCGCGGAGCCCGATCCGGGCCCCCGCGGCCCATCCCGCCGCCGCCG
>NC_041386.1:559427449-559431512 GCF_002162155.2 Triticum dicoccoides | reverse complement strand
CGCCGCCGCCGCACGGGGGCGCCCGCCCGCGGTCGCCTCGCCGCGCCGCTGCCCGGAGTTGCGCGCCGGCCGGAGCAGCTCACTCGTCGGCGTGCTCTTCCTCCGCCGCAGTCGGCCAGCGCCTCGCCGCCCGAGACGCCGCCCCTCCTCTCCGGCAATGCCCTCCGCCGCCATCGCCTCCTCACCACCGGATCCGGCCACCTCCCTCATCTCCGGCGTACAGGAACTTCGGTGAACAGTGGAACCCCGGCGAACCTCGAAATCCGTGCCAGATCTGGATCTGGAGACTCGGTTGACTTTTGCCCCCTAACCCTAGTTTTTATGCACTTTTCATCGCATCATAACTTCCTCATCGTAGCTCCGATTCGTGCGTGTAGCATATCAAAATGTTCGTCTCGACGAGTACATCATTTCATCTCATTGCATCATTTTCATTTGAGCTCATCTGGATGCCCGAACTGCTGTTGGAAGAGGGCTATGTGGTGATAGTTTCAGATCTGTTTCAGCAAATGCACTTTTGTCATTTTTGCCATGATTAATGTGTGCATGCTATGATCCTGAGCTCTACATGTGTTTTGTAAAATGTCATGCCATCTTTACAGGGGTGTATGCCATGTATTTTTTTGATCTATGTGGTGACTAGCACAAGCATGCAAAGTAGCTTACTCAATGATGCTGATTTCAGGGACTTAGAATTTCACTAAGTCATTGCCCTGTCATTATTTTTATGTCATATGTTCATGTTGTTTCCTAGTGATCCGTGCCCCTTTTGAGCATGATCAGTAAGGATGTTTTGTTGATAATGTTGAGCTCTATCCATCCATGTCTTTGTTTGCAATTATGGAGCACCCTAGCTTGAGTCAATCGAGCTCTACTTTTGCTATAAAATGTTCCTGACAGATTATTAACATGTTTAGCGATTTTGCCGAACTTGTTGTTGTTGATCCGTGCATGCTATGTTGTTGTTCTTGCCATGTCTATTTGCTGGGTGTATGCTTAGTTTGTCATGAAATGCCTCGTAGTGAGTGCATCGAGCTCGTAAACATGCCTACTTGATGTCTGTTTTGCATACTCCAGTTTTTCACTAAGTCTGAATCTGTTTATGTTTTTGCTATGTTCACATGCTTGCAACTGTATTTTCCGATCCCTTTTAGCTTATGGTCACTAAGGGACTTTTGTTATATGCTTTGAATAGCTTTATGACATGCCTTTCTTTGCCATGATATGTTCCTGTAGCATGTAGTTTTCGTGCTCTAAACATTGCTTCCTGATGATAAATTCCTGATTTATTTTTAATTTCACTAAGTCTGAAACCTGTTATCTTTTGCACTTTTTCCATGCTTGTTTGAATCTGCTATTGAGTGAATTAGCCGTAGCTCAGTGTTCATATTTTGTCAAGCATCATGAGCGGATCCCTGCCATGTATTTTGTTGCCATGTTTGAGTGCAGTAGCTTATTTATATTGATGCATTTAGATGGTCTCGTGCTGATTATCGCACACCGGTGCCATATTTGTTTTGCTTGTCATTTCCAAACCGTGCATCCGAATCCGGTGATCTTTATATCGATTTAGACCGAAATGAACTCCCCTTTCTAGTGGCACTCTTGGATTTCCAAGTTGAGACCAGGTTCAATCATTCCTTTGCAAATCTTGCATATGCATCACATATCGCATCCCGCATATCATACCATGTTTGCATCATGTTGTTTGAGCATTGCACGTGGTTAATTATGTCCTTTTGCTTGTTGTTCTTGCTTGGGTAGAGCCGGGAGATAAGTACGTGAACAAGGAGCCCGTTGAGTACGCTTACGAGGATCAAGACAACTCTGAGAACTTTGCAGGCAAGATGACCATACCCTCGAAATCACTTCTATCTTTGCTTGGTAGATGCTTGCTCTTTTGCTATGCCTATGCTATGATACCTACCACTTGCTTATCATGCCTCCCATATTGCCATGTCAAACCTCTAACCCACCTTGTCCTAGCAAACCGTTGTTTGGCTATGTTACCGCTTTGCTCAGCCCCTCTTATAGCGTTGCTAGTTATAGGTGAAGATTGGAGATCGTTCCTTGTTGGAACTTGTTTATTGTTGGGATATCACTATATTATCTTGTTTATCTTAATGCACATATATACTTGGTAAAGGGTGGAAGGCTCGGCCTTATGCCTGGTGATTTGTTCCACTCTTGCCGCCCTAGTTTCCGTCATATCGGTGTTATGTTCTCGGATTTTGCATTCCTTACACGGTTGGGTTATAATGGGAACCCTTTGACAGTTCGCCTTGAATAAAACTCCTCCAGCAATGCCCAACCTTGGTTTTACCATTTGCCACCTAGCCTCTTTTCCCTTGGGTTTCCGGAGCCCAAGGGTCATCTTTATTAAAAAAACCTGGTCCAGTGCTCCTCTGAGTGTTGGTCCGACCGAGTAGACTACGGGGCCACCTCGGGACAACTTGAGGGTTGGTTTTACTCGTAGGATGTATCATCTGAGTGTGACCTGAGAACGAGATATGTGCAGCTCCTATCGGGATTTGTCGGCACATTCGGGCGGTGTTGCTGGACTTGTTTTACCATTGTCGAGGATGTCTTGTAACCGGGATGCCGAGTCTGATCGGATTGTCTTGGGAGAAGGAATATCCTTCATTGACCGTGAGAGCTTGTGATGGGCTAAGTTGGGACATCCCTGCAGGGATTTGAACTTTCGAAAGCCGTGCCCGCGGTTATGGGCAGATGTGAATTTGTTAATGTCCGGTTGTAGATAACATGAAACTTAACTTAATTAAAATGCACCAACCGCGTGTGTAACCGTGATGGTCTCTTCTCGGTAGAGTCCGGGAAGTGAACACGGTGTTGGAGTAATGCTTGACGTAGGTTGTTCTAGGATCACTTCTTGATCATAGTTGTTCGACCGTGCTTTTGCCTTCTCTTCTCGCTCTTTTTTGCGTATGTTTAGCCATCATATATGCTAGTCGCTTGCTGCAGCTCCACATCATACCTTACCTTACCTATAAGCTTAAATAGTCTTGATCGCGAGAGTGTGAGATTGCTGAGTCCCCGTGACTCACAGATTACTTCCAAAACCAGATGCAGGGACCGATGATACCACTCCAGATGATATGACCGAGCTCAAGTGGGAGTTCGATGAAGACTCTCGTCGTTACTACGTGTCTTTCCCAGATGATCAGTATTGGTGCCCAGTTGGGGCAATCGGGGACTTTGTCGCATTTGGGGGTTGTTCTTCATTTTGGTTTTGTAGTCGGACCTTGAGTGTATTGGATGAATGTAATGTTATTTATGTATTTGTGTGACGTGGCGAGTGTAAGCCAGCTATGTTACTCTTATTCCCTTATTGTATTACATGGGTTGTTGTGAAGATTACCTCACTTGCGACATTGCTTTCAATGCGGTTATACCTCTAAGTCGTGCTTCGACACGTGTGAGATATAGCTGCATCGAGGGCGTTACACAAGGAGTTCAACACACTACCACACATGCTTGCAAACTAGCATACTACACATCAACTAGCATACTACCAATGCACCACGACTAGCTAGCAATCATTGCTGACATGGAAACAACTCATAGCATGCTAAAATTCCATCACCACTAGCTACCAGAACATCAAATTCTCACAGATCGATAATGTATAGTGCTAGCCACAGCTTATCACATGCTCACACATCTGGCTAAAGTGGGTAAGTAGAGAGTAGGGGGTGATCGAACTCACAACCATTGACGCAGCCGGAAGGAGGCGCGGAATAGGTCAGAGAAGAGGAGGACTCGATTCATCGTCGACGTGAAACGAGAGCCAGAGAAGAAGCATCGCTTACCGGCTCGTCAGTGTCGATCTGTGCGGGAAGGGAAAGCTCGTAAGGGGTGAATGGTGGCGGCAGTTGGGCGGTGAGATGAGGGTGGCTATATAGGGCGGCCGAATCGACGGGAGGTGACCTTAATTCCTCCCGTTGCTTTTTCGAAGATGCGCATGGGCTCGTGCCATCTCCGTGGACGCGGGAGGCCAGCCGTGTGTTCCCCTCCTCTGCATCGCCTGAGCCTGGCTGGGGGG